>NW_027174972.1:0-21846 GCF_000390325.3 Nicotiana tomentosiformis
AAACACGAGAAGAAATCTTGACGGGGCGGTGACTATGGTTCCTTAGGTCGTATTTGATGGCTCGAAAAAATTTTAGGCGATCCGATTCTGGGGGTCTCGGGCCCACTCAGAAGGTGTCGGCTAAAGCACACAGAAATATGGGAATCGGACAGAATTGTAGTTTTTTGGACGTAAAACAAAAAAAAAAAGAGGAACGGTTATGGTGGCGCGGTGATTATGGTTCCTTAGATCGTACTCGGAAGGCTTGGGCTATAGCACACGAAAATATTTGAATCAGGCAGAATTCTAGTTTTTTGGCCGTAAAACAAAAATAAACGAGGAGCAATCATGATGGGGCGATGACTATGTTTCCTTAGGTCGAATTTGATGGCCCGAAAATTTTTTAGGCGATTCGGTTCTAGGGGGCCTGGGCCAACGCGGAAGGCGTGGGCTATAGCACACGAAAATATGGGTATCGCGCGGAATTCTAGTTTTTTTGCCGTAAAATGCAAAACAACGAGGAGCAATCATGACGGGGCGATAACTATTGTTCTTTAGGTCATATTTGATGGCCCGAAAAAAATTTAGGCTTTCCGAGTCCGGGGGCCCGGCCCACTCGGAAGGCGTGTGCTATAGCATATGAAACTATGGGAATTGGGCGGAATTGTAGTTTTTTGGCCGTAAAATGCAAAAACAAGGAACGATCATG
This sequence comes from Nicotiana tomentosiformis, assembly GCF_000390325.3. NCBI lineage: Eukaryota > Viridiplantae > Streptophyta > Magnoliopsida > Solanales > Solanaceae > Nicotiana > Nicotiana tomentosiformis. The sequence continues at coordinate 689 of NW_027174972.1, forward strand.
GAAGGGCGATGACTATGGTTCCTTAGATCATATTGTATGGCTCGGAAAAATTTTAGGCGATCCGGGTCTGGGGAGCCCGGGTCCACTCGGAAGGCGTCGGCTAAAGCACACGAAAATATGGGAATCGGGCAGAATTCTAGTTTTTTGGCCGTAAAAACGCAAAAAATGAGGAACGGTTATGGCGGAGCGGTGATTATGGTTCCTTAGATCGTATTCTAAGGCCCGAAAAACTTTTTGGCCATCCGGGTCTGGGGGGCCGGGCCCACTCGGAAGGCGTGGGTTATAGCACACGAAAATATGGAAATTGGGCAAAATTCTAGTTTTTTGGCCGTAAAACACAAAATAACGAGGAAAGGTCATGGCAGGGCAGTGACTATTTTTCCTTAGATCATTTTTGATGGCCCGAAAAAATTTTAGGCTATCTGGTTCGGGGGGGCCCGTGTCCACTCGGAAGGCTTAGACTATAGCACACGAAAATATGAGAATCGGGCGGAATTCTAGTTTTTTGTTCGTAAAACGCAAAAAACGAGGAGCAGTCATCATGAGGAGGTGACTATGGTTCCTTAGGTCATATTGGATAGCCCAAAAAAAATTAGGCGATCCGGATCTGGGGGCCTGGGCCCACTCGAAAGGCGTAGGCTATAGCAGTTGAAAATATGGGAATCGGGCGGAATTCTAGTTTTTTGGCCATAAAACACAAACAAATGAGCAGAAGGCATGACGGGGCGATGACTATGGTTCCTTAGGTCCTATTGGATGTCCCAAAAAAATTTGAAGTGATCCGGGTCTGGGGGGACCGGGCTCACTGGGAATGCGGGGCTATAACACAAGAAAATAATGGAATCGGGCAGAATTCTAGTTTTTGGCCATAAAATGCAAAACAAAACGAGGAGCAGTCTTGACAGGGCAGTGACTATGGTTACTTAGGTCATATTTGATGGCTCGGAAACATTTTAGGCAATCCGGTTTCGGGGGGACTGGGCCCACTCGGAAGGCGTGGGCTATAGCACATGAAAATATGCGAATCGGGCAGAATTCTAGTTTTTTTGGCCGTAAAACTCAAAATAACGAGGAACGGTCATGGCGGGTCGGTGACTATGATTCCTTAGGTCGTATTTGATGGCTCGGAAAAATTGTTTTAGGCGATCCGAGTCTGGGGGGCTCGGGTTCACTCGGAATGCGTGGGCTATAGCACACGAAAATATGGGAATCGGGCAGAATCCTTGTTTTTTAGCCGTAAAACGCAATGAAATGAGAAGCAGTCATGGCGGGGTGGCGACTATGGTTCCTTAGGTCATATTTGATGGCCTGGAAAACTTTTAGGCGATCCGGTTATGGGGGCCCGGGGCCACTCGGAAGGCATGGGCTATAGCACACGAAAATATTTGAATCAGGCGGAATTCTTGTTTTTTGTCCGTAAAATGCAAAAGCATCAGGAGCAATCATGACGGGGCAGTGACTATGGTTCATTAGGTCGTATTTGATGGCGCGAAAAAATTTTAGGAGATCCGGTTCTGGGAGTCCGGGGCCCACTCGGAAGGTATGGGCAATAGCACACGAAAATATGGGATACGGGCGGAATTCTAGTTGTTTTGCCGTAATACGCAACAAAATGAGGAACGGTCATGGCGAGTTGGTGACTATGGTTCTTTAGGTCATAATTGATGGCCCGAAATATTTTTAGCCTATCCGAGACCGAGGGGCCCAGCACACTCGGAAGGCGTGGGCTATAGCATACGAAAATATGGGAATCGGGCGAAATTATAGTTTTTTGGCCGTAAAATGCAAACAATAAGGAACGATAATGGCGGGGCGGTGACTATGGTTCCTTAGGTCGTATTTTATGGCCCGGAAAAATTTTAGGCGATCCGGGTCCTGGGAGCCCGGGTCCACACAGAAGGCGTCGGCTAAAGCACACGGAAATATGGGAATCAGGCAGAATTCTAGTTTTTTGGCCGTAAAATGCAAAAAACGAGGAACGTTTATGGCGGAGCAGTGATTATGGTTCCTTAGATCGTATTCTAAGGCCCGAAAAGTTTTTTGGAGATCCGGGTCCGGGGGCCGGGCCCACTCGGAAGGCGTGGGCTATAGCACACAAAAATATGGGAATTGGGCGAAATTTGAGTTTTTTGGCCGTAAAACGCAAAATAACGAGGAAAGGTCATGACGGGGTGGTGACTATTTTTCCTTAGATCATTTTTGATGGCCCGAAAAATTTTAGGCGATCCGGTTCGGGGGGCCGGGCCTGCTCAAAAGGCGTGGACTATAGCACATGAAAATATAGGAAACGGGTAGAATTCTAGTTTTTTGGCCGTAAAATGCAAAAACACGAGAAGCAGTCATGATGGGGAGGTGACTATGGTTCCTTAGGTCGTATTGGATAGCCCAAAAAAATTTTAGGCGATCCGGTTCTGAGGGCCTGGGCCCACTCGGAAGGCGTGGGCTATAGCACACGAAAATATGGGAAGCGGGCGAAATTCCAATTTTTTGGTCGTAAAACGCAAAAACACGAGGAGAAGTTATGATGGGGCGGTGACTATGGTTCCTTAGGTCGTATTCGATGGCTCGAAAAAATTTTAGGCGATACGATTATGGGGGCCCGGGCCCACTCGGAAGGCGTGTGCTATAGTACACAAAAATTTGGGAATCGGGCGGAATTCTATTTTTTTGCCGTAAAATGCAAAGAAATGAGGAACAGTAGTGACGGGGAGGTGACTATGGTTATTTAGGTCGTATTTGATGGCCTGAAATTTTTTTAGGCAATCCGGATCCGGGGGGGCCGGGCCAACTCGGAATGTGTGGGCTATAACACACGAAAATATGGGAATCGGGCGAAATTCTAATTATTTCGCCGTAAAACACAAAAAAGAGATGAGGGGTCATGGCGGGGCGGTGACTATGGTTCATTAGGTCGTATTTGATAGCCCGGAAAAAATTTAGGCGATCCGGTTCTGGCTGCCCGGGCCCACACCGAAGGCATGGGCTATAGCACATAAAAATATGGGAATAGGGCGGAATTCTAGTTATTTGGCCGTAAAACGCAAAAACACGAGGAGCAATCATGACAGGGCGGTGAATATGGTTCCTTAGGTCGTATTTGATGGCCCAGAAAGTTTTTAGGCCATCCGGCTCCGGGTGCCCGGACCCATTCGGAAGGCGTGGGCTATAGCACATGAAAATATGGCAATCGGGCGAAATTCTAGTTTTTTGGCCGGAAAATGCAAAAAAGGAAGAACGCTCATGGAAGCGGGTGACTATGGATCCTAAGGTCGTATTTTATGGCCCGAAAAATTTTATGGGATCCGGGTCATCGAGTCCCGGCACACTCGTAAGGCGACACGAAAATATGCGAATTGAGCGGAATTCTAGTTTTGTTTATTGTAAAAAATCAAAATAACAAGGAACGGTCATGGTGGGGTGGTGACTATGGTACCTTAGGTCCTATATGACTTCCCGAATAAATTTTAGGCAAACCGGGTCCGGGGGGCACTGCCCACTGGGAAGGCGTGGGCTATAGCACACGAAAATAAGGGAATCGAGGGGAATTCTAGTTTTTTTGGCCGTAAACGGCAAAACAAATAGGAACTGTCATGGCGGGCGGTGACTATGGTACCTTAGCTCCTATTTGATGGCCCGAAAATGTTTTAGGCGATCGCAGTCTGGGAGGCCCGGACCCATTCGCAAGGCGTGGGATATAGCAAACGAAAAAATGGCAATCAGGCGAAATTCTAGTTTTTTTGGCGCAAAAAGCAAAAAAAATGAGGAAAGTTCATGGCGGGGCGGTGTCTATGGTTTCTTAGGTGGTATTTGATGGACCAAAAAAATTTTAGGCGATCGAGGTCTGGGGGGCCTGGGTCCACTCGGAAGGCGTGGGCTATTGCACACAGAAATATATGAATTGGGCAAAATTCTAGTTTTTTGGCAGTAATAAGCAAAAGAATGAGGAACGGTCATGGAGGGGTGGGGGTTATGCTTCCTTAGGTCGTATTTGATGGCCCGGAAAATTTTTAGGCGATCGGGGTCCGGGGGTCCCGGACCCATTCGGAAGGCGTGGGTTATAGCACACGAAAATCTGGGAATCAAGTGGAATTCTAGTTTTTTGGACTCAAATGCAAAAAAGGAAGAACGCTCATGGCAAGCGGTGACTATGGTTCCTTAAGTCGTATTTGATGACCCGAAAAAATTTTGGGCCATCCGGCTACGGGGGACCCGGACCCATTCGGAAGGCGTGGGCTATAGCACACGAAAATATGGCAATCGGGCGAAATTCTTGTTTATTGGCAAGAAAATCCAAAAAAAGGAAAAACGCTCATGGAAGCGGGTGACTATGGATCCTAAGGTCGTATTGATGGCCCGGAAAATTTTAGGATATCCGGGTTACCGAGGCCCGGCACACTCAGAAGGCGACACAAAAATATGCGAATTGAGCGGAATTCTAGTTTTTTTGTCATAAAATTTAAAACAACAAGGAACGGTCATGGTGGGGTGGTGACTATGGTACCTTAGGTCCTATATGACTTCCCGAATAAATTTTAGGCGAACCGGGTCCGGGGGCACTGCCCAGTGGGAAGGCGTGGGCTACAGCACACGAAAATAAGGGAATCGGGTGGAATTCTAGTTTTTTTTGCCGTAAACAGCAAAAAAAGCGAAACGGTCATGGCGGGCGGTGACTATGGTACCTTAGCTCATATTTTATGGCTCGAAAATATTTTAGGCGATCGCAGTCCGGGGGGCCTGGACCCATTCGGAAGGATGGGATATAGCACACGAAAATATGGCAATCAGGCAAAATTCTAGTTTTTTTCCGCAAAAACCAAAACAATGAGGAAAGTTCATGGGGGGCGGTGTCCATGGTTCCTTAGGTCGTATTTGATGGACCGAAAAATTTTTAGGCGATCGGGGTCTGGGGGGCCTGGGTCCACTCGGAAGGCATGGGCTATAGCACACAAAAATATGGGAATCAGGCGGAATTCTAGTTTTTTGGCCGTAATAAGCAAAAGAACGAGGAATGGTAATGGAGGGGCGGGGGTTATGGTTCCTTAGGTCGTATTTGATGGCCCAGAAAAATTTTAGGCGATTGAGGTCCGGGGGTCCCGGACCCATTCGGAAGGCATGGGTTATAGCATACGAAAATCTGAAAATCAAGCGGAATTCTAGTTTTTTGGACTCAAATGCAAAAAAGGAAGAATGCGCATGGCAAGCGGTGACTATGGTTCCTTAGCTCGTATTTGATGGACCGTAAAAATTTTAGGCCATCCGGCTACGGGGGACTCGGAACCATTCGGAAGTCGTGGGCTATAGAACACGAAAATATGGCAATCGGGTAAAATTCTTTTTTTTGGCCGGAAAATGCAAAAAAGGAAGAACACTCATGGAAGCGGGTGACTATGGATCCTAAGGTCGTATTTGATGGCTTGGAAAATTTTAGGAGATCCGGGTCACCGAGGCCCGGCACACTCAGAAGGCGACACAAAAATATGCGAATTGAGCGGAATTCTAGTTTTTTTGTCATAAAATTGAAAACAACAAGGAACGGTCATGGTGGGGTGGTGACTATGGTACCTTAGGTCCTATATGACTTCCCGAATAAATTTTAGGCGAACCGGGTCCGGGGGCACTGCCCACTGGGAAGGCGTGGGCTACAGCACACGAAAATAAGGAAATCGGGTGGAATTCTAGTTTTTTTGGCCATAAACAGCAAAAAAAGCGGAACGGTCATGGAGGGCGGTGACTATGGTACCTTAGCTCGTATTTGATGGCCCGAAAATATTTTAGGCGATCGCAGTCCGGTTGGCCCGGACCCATTCGGAAGGATGGGATATAGCACACGACAATATGGCAATCAGGCGAAATTCTAGTTTTTTTGCCGCAAAAAGCAAAACAATGAGGAAAGTTCATGGGGGGCGGTGTCCATGGTTCCTTAGGTCGTATTTGATGGACCGTAAAAATTTTAGGCCATCCGGCTAGGGGGGACTCGGAACCATTCGGAAGTCGTGGGCTATAGAACACGAAAATATGGCAATCGGGTAAAATTCTTTTTTTTTGGCCGGAAAATGCAAAAAAGGAAGAACACTCATGGAAGCGGGTGACTATGGATCCTAAGGTCGTATTTGATGGCTCGGAAAATTTTAGGAGATCCGGGTCACCGAGGCCCGGCACACTCAGAAGGCGACACAAAAATATGCGAATTGAGCGGAATTCTAGTTTTTTTGTCATAAAATTGAAAACAACAAGGAACGGTCATGGTGGGGTGGTGACTATGGTACCTTAGGTCCTATATGACTTCCCGAATAAATTTTAGGCGAACCGGGTCTGGGGGGCACGGCCCACTGGGAAGGCGTGGGCTACAGCACACGAAAATAAGGAAATCGGGTGGAATTCGAGTTTATTTGGCCATAAACAGCAAAAAAGGCGGAACGGTCATAGAGGGCGGTGACTATGGTACCATAGCTCATATTTGATGGCCCGAAAATATTTTAGGCGATCGCAGTCCGGTGGGCCCGGACCCATTCGGAAGGATGGGATATAGCACACGAAAATATGGCAATCAGGCGAAATTCTAGTTTTTTTGGCGCAAAAAGCAAAACAATGAGGAAAGTTCATGGGGGGCGGTGTCCATGGTTCCTTAGGTCGTATTTGATGGACCAAAAAATTTTTAGGCGATCGGGGTCTGGGGGGCCTGGGTCCACTCGGAAGGCGTGGGCTATAGCACACAAAAATATGGGAATCGGGCGGAATTCTAGTTTTTTGGCCGTAATAAGCAAAAGAACGAGGAATGGTCATGGCGGGGCAGGGGTTAAGATTCCTTAGGTCGTATTTGATGGCCCGGAAAATTTTTAGGCGATTGAGGTCCGGGGGTCCCGGACCCATTCGGAAGGCGTGGGTTATAGCACACGAAAATCTGGAAATCAAGCGGAATTCTAGTTTTTTGGACTCAAATGCAAAAAAGGAAGAATGCGCATGGCAAGCGGTGACTATGGTTCCTTAGGTCGTATTTGATGGACCGTAAAAATTTTAGGCCATCCGGCTACGGGGGACTCGGAACCATTCGGAAGTCGTGGGCTATAGAACACGAAAATATGGCAATCGGGTAAAATTCTTTTTTTTGGCCGGAAAATGCAAAAAAGGAAGAACGCTCATGGAAGCGGGTGACTATGGATCCTAAGGTCGTATTTGATGGCTCGGAAAATTTTAGGAGATCCGGGTCACCGAGGCCCGGCACACTCAGAAGGCGACACAAAAATATGCGAATTGAGCGAAATTCTAGTTTTTTTGTCAGAAAAATCAAAACAACAAGAAACGGTCATGATGGGGTGGTGACTATGGTACCTTAGGTCCTATATGACTTCCCGGATAAATTTTAGGCGAACCGGGTCCGGGGGGCACTGCCCACTGGGAAGGCGTGGGCTACAGCACACGAAAATAAGGGAATCAGGCGGAATTCTAGTTTTTTTGGCAGTAAACGGCAAAACAATAGGAACTGTCATGGCGGGCAGTGACTATGGTACCTTAGCTCGTATTTGATGGCCCAAAAACGTTTTGGGAGATCACAGTCCGGGGGGCCCGGACCCATTCGGAAGGCGTGGGATATAGAACACGAAAATATGGCAATCAGGCAAAATTCTAGTTTTTTTGGCTCAAAAAGCCAAAAATCGAGGAAAGTTCATGGCGGGGCGGTGTCTATGGTTTCTCAGGTCGTATTTGATGGCCCGGAAAATTTTTAGGAGATCGGGGTCCGAGGGGCCCAGACACATTCGGAAGGCGTGGGTTGTAGCACATGAAAATATGGGAATCAGGCGGAATTCTAGTTTTTTGGCTGCAAAATGCAAAAAAGGAAGAACGCTCATGGAAAGCGGTGACTATGGTTTCTTAGGTCGTGTTTGATGTCCAGGAAAATTTTTAGGCGAACTGGGTCCGGGGGGCACTGCCCACTAGGATAGCGTGGGTTATAGCAAACGAAAATATGGGAATCGGGCGGAATTCTAGGTTTTTTGGTTGTAAAACGCAAACAAAAGAGGAACTGTCATGGCGGGAGGTGACTATGGTACCTTAGCTCGTATTTGATGGCCCGAAAAGTTTTTACGCGATCGGGGTCCGGGGTCCCGGACCCATTCGGAAGGATAGCACACGAAAATATGGCAATCTGGCGAAATTCTAGTTTTTTAGGCCGTAGAACGCAAAAAAATGAAGAACGGTCATGGAAGGGCAATGTCTATGGTTTCTTAGGTCGTATTTGATGGCCCAGAAAAGTTTTAGGCGATCCGGGTAACCGAGGCGCGGCACACTCGGAAGGCAACACAAAAATATGGGAATCGGGCGGAATTCTAGTTGTTTGGCCGTAAAAAGCAAAAAAACCAGGAACGGTCATGGCGGGGCAGTGGTTATGGTTCTTTAGGTCGTATTTGATGGCCCGAAAAATTTTTAGGCAATTGGGGTCCGGGTGGCCCGGACCCATTCGGAAGGCGTGGGCTATAGCACACGAAAATATGGGAATCAGGAGGAATTCTAGTTTTTTGGCCGCAAAATGCAAAAAAGGAAGAATGCTCATGGAAAGTGGTGACTATGGTTCCTTAGGTCATATTTGATGGCCCGGAAAAATTTTACGCCATCCGGCTCAGCGGTCCCGGACCCATTCGGAAAGCGTGGGCTAGCACACAAAAATATGGCAATCGGGCGAAATTCTAGTTTTTTGGCCAGAAAATGCAAAAAAGGAAGAACTCTCATGGAAGCGGGTGTCTATGGATCCTAAGGTCATATTTGATGGCCCGAAAAATTTTAGGAGATCCGGGTCACCGAGGCCCGGCACACTCGAAAGGCGACACGAAAACATGCGAATTGAGCGAAATTCTAGTTTTTTGTCGTAAAACTCAAAACAACAAGGAACGGTCATTATGGGGCAGTGAATATGGTACCTTAGTTCCTATATGACTTCCCGGATAAATTTTAGGTGAACCGGATCTGGGGGCACTACCTACTGGGAAGGCGTTGTTTATAGCACACGAAAATTTGGGAATCGGGCGGAATTCTAGTTTTTTGGACGTAAAACGAAAAACAACGAGGAACGGCCATGGTGGGGCGGTGACTATGGTTCCTTAGATTGTATTTGATGGCCCAGAATAATTTTAGGCGATCGGGTTCCGAGGGCCCGGACCCACACGGAAGGCGTAGGCTATAGCACATGAATATATGGGAATCGGGCGGAATTCTAGTTTTTTGGTCGTTAAACGCAAAACAACGAGGAACGGCCATGGAAGGACAGTGCTTATGGCTCCTTAGGTTGTATTTGATGGCCATGGAAGGACAGTGCTTATGGCTCCGGGGGGCCTTGGTCTCACTCGGAAGGCGTGGGCTATAGCACACGAAAATATGGGAATCAGGCGGAATTCTAGTTTTTTTTCCGTAATAAGCAAAAGAATGAGGAACGGTCATGGAGGGGTGGTGGCTATGGTTCCTTAGGTCGTATTTGATGGCCCGGAAAAATTTTAGGCGATCGGGGTCCGGGAGGCCTGGACCCATTCGGAAGGCGTGGGCTATAGCACACGAAAATATGGGAATCAGGCGGAATTCTAGTTTTTTTCCCGCAAAATGAAAAAAAGGAAGAACTCTCATGGAAAGCGGTGACTATGGTTCCTTAGGTCGTATTTGATGGCCCGGAAAAACTTTATGCCATCCGGCTCAGGGATCCCGGACCCATTTGGAAAGCGTGGGCTAGCACACGAAAATATGGCAAGCGGGTGACTATGGATCCTAATGTCGTATTTGATGGCCCGGAAAATTTTAGGAGATCCAGGTCACCGAGGCCCGGCACACTCTTTGGCCGTAAAAAGCAAAAAACCGTGAAACGGTCATGGCGGGTTGATGTCTATGGTTCCTTAGGTCGTATTGGATGGCCCAAAATATTTTTAGGCCATCCAGGTCATCGAGGCCCGGCACACTCGGAAGGTGACCTAAAAATATAGGAATCGGGCAGAATTCTAGTTGTTTGGTCGTAAAAAGCAAAACAAGGAGGAACGGTCATGGCGAGGTGGTGACTATGGTTCCTTAGATAATATTTGATGGCCTGGAAAACTTTTAGGCGATTGGGGCAGCTCCCTGACCCACTCGAAACGCGTGAGTTATAGCACACGAAAAAATGGGAATCGGGCAAAATTCTAATTTTTTGGCCGTAAAACGCAAAACAACGAGAAACGGTCATGGTAGGGCGGTGACTATGATTCCTGAGGTTGTATTTGATGGCCCGAAAAATTTTTAGGCGATCGGGGTCTGGGTGTCCCGGACCCATTCGGAAGGCGTGTGCTATGGCACACGAAAATATGGCAATTGGGCAAACTTCTAGTTTTATGGCTGTAAAAAGCAAAACAACGAGGAACGGTCATGGCGGGCCAGTGTCTATGGTTCCTTAGGTCATATTTGATGGCCCGGAAAAATTTTAGGCGATTGGGAGGGACCCTGACCCATTCGGAAGGCGTGGGGCCACACGAAAAATGGGTATCGGGCAAAATTCTAGTTTTTTGGCCGTAAAATGCAAAACAACGAGGAACGGTCATGGCGGGGGTGGTGACAATGGTTCCTGAGGTCGTATTTGATGGCCCAAAAAACTTTTAGGCGATCAGGGTCCGGGGGGCCCGGGTCAACTCGGAAGGCGTGGGCTATAGCATACGAAAATGTGGAAATCAGGTGGAATTCTAGTTTTTTGGCTGTAAAACGAAAATAATGAAGAACGGTCATAGCGGGCGGTGACTATGGTTTCTTAGGTCGTATTTGATGGCCCGCAAATTTTTTTGGCGATCGGGGTCCGGGGGACCCTGACCCACTAGGAAGGCATGGGCTATAGCACACGAAAAAATGGGAATCGGGCGAAATTCTAGTTTTTTGGCCGTAAAACGCAAAACAACGAGGAAAGGTCATTTAGAGGTGGTGACTATGGTTCATTAGGTCGTATTTGTTAGCCCAAAAAATTTTTAGGCGATCAGGGTTTGGGAGGCCTGTGTCCACTCGGAAGGCGTGGGCTATAACACACGAAAATATGGGAATCGGGCGGAATTCTAGTTTTTAGGCCGTAATAAGCAAAAGAACGAGAAACGGTCATGGCGGGGCGGGGGTAATGGTTCCTTAGGTATTATTTGATGTCCTGGAAAAATTTTAGGCTATCGGAGTCCGGGGGTCCCGGACCCATTCGGAAGGCGTGGGCTATAGCACACGAAAATATGAGAATCAGGCGGAATTCTAGTTGTTTGGCCGCAAAATGCAAAAAAGGAATAACGCTCTTGGAAAGTGGTGACTATGGTTCCTTAGGTCGTATTTGATGGCCCAGAAAGTTTTTAGGCCATCCGGCTCCGGGTGCCCGGACCCATTCGGAAGGCGTGGGCTATAGCACACGAAAATATGGCAATCGGGCGAAATTCTAGTTTTTGGGCCGGAAAATGCAAAAAAGGAAGAACGCTCATGGAAGCGGGTGACTATGGATCCTAAGGTCGTATTTTATGGCCCGGAAAATTTTAGGGGATCCGGGTCATCGAGGCCCGGCACACTCGGAAGGCGACACGAAAATATGCGAATTGAGCGGAATTCTAGTTTTTTTTATTGTAAAAATCAAAATAACAAGGAACGGTCATGGTGGGGTGGTGACTATGGTACCTTAGGTCCTATATGACTTCCCGGATAAATTTTAGGCAAACCGGGTCCGGGGGCACTGCCCACTGGGAAGGCGTGGGCTATAGCACACGAAAATAAGGGAATCGAGGGGAATTCTAGTTTTTTTGGCCGTAAACGGCAAAACAAATAGGAACTGTCATGGCGGGCAGTGACTATGGTACCTTAGCTCGTATTTGATGGCCCGAAAATGTTTTAGGCGATCGCAGTCTGGGAGGCCCGGACCCATTCGCAAGGCGTGGGATATAGCAAACGAAAAAATGGCAATCAGGCAAAATTCTAGTTTTTTGGCGCAAAAAGCAAAAAAATGAGGAAGGTTCATGGCGGGGTGGTGTCTATGGTTTCTTAGGTGGTATTTGATGGACCAAAAACTTTTTAGGCGATCGAGGTCTGGGGGGCCTGGGTCCACTCGGAAGGCGTGGGCTATTGCACACAGAAATATATGAATTGGGCGAAATTCTAGTTTTTTGGCAGTAATATGCAAAAGAATGAGGAACGGTCATGGCGGGGTGGGGGTTATGCTTCCTTAGGTCGTATTTGATGGACCGGAAAAATTTTAGGCGATCGGGGTCCGGGGGTCCCGGACCCATTCGGAAGGTGTGGGTTATAGCACACGAAAATCTGGGAATCAAGTGGAATTCTAGTTTTTTGGACTCAAATGCAAAAAAGGAAGAACGCTCATGGAAAGCGGTGACTATGGTTCCTTAAGTCGTATTTGATGACCCGGAAAAATTTTAGGCCGTCCGGCTACGGGGGACCCGGACCCATTCGGAAGGCATGGGCTATAGCACACGAAAATATGGCAATCGGGCGAAATTCTTATTTATTGGCCAGAAAATCCAAAAAAAGGAAAAAACGCTCATGGAAGCGGGTGACTATGGATCCTAAGGTCGTATTGATGGCCCGGAAAATTTTAGGAGATCCGGGTTACCGAGGCCCGGCACACTCAGAAGGCGACACAAAAATATGCGAACTGAGCGGAATTCTAGTTGTTTTGTCATAAAATTGAAAACAAGAAGGAACGGTCATGGTGGAGTGGTGACTATGGTACCTTAGGTCCTATATGACTTCCCGAATAAATTTTAGGCGAACCGGGTCCGGGGGCACTGCCCACTGGGAAGGCGTGGGCTACAACACACGAAAATAAGGGAATCGGGTGGAATTCTAGTTTTTTTGGCCGTAAACAGCAAAAAAGCAGAACGGTCATAGCGGGCGGTGACTATGGTACCTTAGCTCATATTTGATGGCCCGAAAATATTTGAGGCGATCGCAGTCCGGAGGGCCCGGACCCATTCGGAAGGCGTGGGATATAGCACACGAAAATATGGCAATCAGGCGAAATTCTAGTTTTTTTTCCGCAAAAAGCAAAACAATGAGGAAAGTTCATGGGGGCGGTGTCCATGGTTCCTTAGGTCGTATTTGATGGACCGAAAATTTTTTAGGCGATCGGGGTCTGGGGGCCTGGGTCCACTCGGAAGGCGTGGGCTATAGCACACAAAAATATGGGAATCGGGCGGAATTCTAGTTTTTTGGCCGTAATAAGCAAAAGAACGAGGAGCAGTTATGACGGGGCGGTGACTATGGTTACTTAGGTCGTATTTGATGGCCCGAAAAAATTTTAGGCTATCCGGTTCCGGGGGTCCGGGCCCACTCGGAATGCCTGGGCCATAACACACGAAAATATGGGAATCGGGGGGAATTCTAGTTATTTGGCCGTAAAACGCAAAAAAGTAGAGCGGTCATGGCGGGGCGGTGATTATGGTTCCTTAGGTTGCATTTGATGGCCCGAAAAAAATTTAGGCGATCCGGTTCTAGGGGCCCGGGTCCACACCGAAGGCGTGCGCTATAGCAAACGAAAATATGGGAATCGGACAGAATACTACTTATTTGGCCGTAAAATGCAAAAACACGAGGAGCAATCATGACTGGGCGGTGAGTATGGTTCCTTAGGTCGTATTTGATGGCTCGGAAAAATTTTAGGTGATCCGGTTCAGGGGCCCGGGGCCACTCGGAAGGAGTGGGCTATAGCACACGAAAATATTTGAATTAGGCGGAATTCTAGTTTGTTGGCCGTAAAACACAAACACACGAGGAGCAGTCATGACGGGGTAGTGACTATGGTTACTTAGGTCGTATTTGATGGCCCGGAAAAATTTTTAGGCGATCCGGTTCTGGGGGCCTGAGGCCACTCAGAAGGCGTGGGCTATAGCACAAGAAAGTATTTGAATCATGCGGAATTCTAGTTTTTTGGCCGTAAAACGCATAAACACGAGGAGCAGTCATGATGGGGCGGTGACTATGGTTACTTAGGTCGTATTTGATGGCTCGGAAAAATTTTAGGCGATCCGGTTTCGGGGGTCCGGGCCCACTCGGAATGCGTGGGCTATAACACACGAAAATATGAGAATCGGGGGGAATTCTAGTTATTTGGCCGTAAAACGCAAAAAAAAGAGGAGCAGTCATGGCGGGGCGGTGACTATGGTTCCTTAGGTTGTATATGATGGCCCTAAAAACATTTAGGCGATCCGGTTCTGGGGGCCCGGGCCCACACCGAAGGCGTGCACTATAGCACACAAAAATATGGGAATCGGGCGGAATACTAGTTATTTGGCCGTAAAACACAAAAACACGAGGAGCAATCATAACGGGGCAGTGAGTATGGTTCCTTAGGTCGTATTTGATGGCCAGGAAAAATTTTAGGCGATCCGCTTCTGGGGGTCTGGGGCCACTCGGAAGGCGTGGGATATAGCACACGAAAATATTTGAATCAGGCGGAATTCTAGTTTTTTGGCCGTAAAACCCAAAAACACGAGGAGCAGTCATGACAGGGCGGTGACTATGGTTCCTTAGGTCGTATTTGATGACGCGAAAAAATTTTAGGCAATCCGGTTCTGGGGTCCCGGGCCCACTCAAAAGGCTTGGGCTTATAGGACACGAAAATAAGGGAATCAAGCAGAATTCTAGTTTTTTGGCCGTAAACCACACAAAACAAACGAGGAGCAGTCATGACGGGGCGGTGACTATGGTTACTTAGGTCATATTTGATGGACCGAAAAAATTTTAGGCGATCCGTTTCTGGGGGTCCGGGCCAACTCGGAATGCGTGGGCCATAACACGCGAAAATATGGGAATTGAGGAGAATTCTAGTTATTTGGCCGTAAAACGCAAAACAAAGAGGAGCGGTCATGGCGGGGCGGTGACTATGGTTCCTTAGGTCGTATTTGATGACCCAAAAAAATTTAGGCGATCCGGTTCTGGGGGCCCGGGCCCACACCGAAGGCGTGCGCTATAGCATACGAAAATATGGGAATCGGGCGGAATTCGAGTTATTTGGCCGTAAAACGCAAAACGACGAGGAGAAATCATGATGGGGCAGTGAGTATAGTTCCTTAGGTCGTATTTGATGGCCCGAAAAAATTTTAGGCAATCCGGTTCTGGGGGCATGGGTCCACTCGGAAGGCGTGGGCTATAGCACCCGAAAATATTTGAATCAGGCGTAATTCTAGTTTTTTGGCCGTAAAACGCAAAAACACGAGGAGCAGTCATGACGGGGTGGTGACTATGGTTACTTAGGTCATATTTGATGGCCCCGAAAAATTTTAGGCGATCCGGTTCCGGGTGCCCGGGCCAACTCGGAATGCCTGGGCCATAACACATGAAAATATGGGAATAGGGCGGAATTCTAGTTTTTTGGCCGTAAAACGCAAAACAACGAGGAGCATTCATGGCGGGGCAGTGACTATGGTTCCTAAGGTCGTATTTGATACCCCAGAAAAATTTTAGGCGATCCGGTTCTGGGGGGACGGGGCCCACTCGGAAGGCGTAGGCTATAGCACACAAAAATATGGGAATCGGGCGGAATTCTAGTTTTTTGGCAGTAAAACGCTAAAACACGAGGAGCATTCATGATGGGGCGGTGACTATGGTTCCTTAGGTCGTATTCGAGGGCCCGAAAATATTTTTGGTGATCCGGGTCTGGGGGGCCCGGGCCCACTCGGAATGCGTGGGCTATAGCACACGAAAATATGGGAATCGGGTAGAATTCTAGTTTTTTGGCCGTAAAATGCATAAAAACGAGGAGCAGTCATGACAGGGCGTTGGCTATTTTTTCTTAGGTCGTATTTGATAGCCCGAAGAAATTTTAGGCGATCCGGTTCTGGGGGCCCGGGGCCACTCGGAAGGCGAGGGCTATAGCACACGAAATATTTGAATCAGGCAGAATTCTAGTTTTTCGGCCGTAAAACGCAAAAATACGAAGAGCAATCATGACGTGGCGGAGACTATGGTTCCTTAGGTCATATTTGATGGCGCAAAAATTTGTAAGGCAATCCGGTTCTGGGGGTCCCCGGCCCACTCGGAAGGCGTGGGCCGAAAATAAGGGTATCGGGCAGAATTCTAGTTTTTTGGCCGTAACATGCAAAACAAACGAGGAGCAGTCATGACGGGGCGGTGACCATGGTTCTTTAGGTCGTATTTGATGGCCCGGAAGAATTTTAGGCTATCCGGTTCCAGGGGTCCGGGCCCACTCGGAATGCCTGGGCCATAACACACGAAAATATGGGAATCGGGGGGAATTCTAGTTATTTGACCGTAAAACGCAAAAAAAAAAAGAGGAGCGGTCATGGCGGGGCGGTGGCTATGGTTCCTTAGGTCGTATTTGATGGCCCGAAAGAAATTTAGGCGATCCGGTTCTGGCGGCCTGGGCCCACACCGAAGGCGTGCGCTATAACGAAAATATGGGAATCAGGCAGAATACTACTTATTTGGCCGTAAAATGCAAAACACGAGGAGCAATCATGACGGGGCGGTGAGTATGGTTCCTTAGGTCGTATTTGATGGCCCGAAAAAATTTTAGGCGATCCGGTTCTGGGGGCCTGAGGCCATTCGGAATGCGTGGGCTATAGCACACGAAAATATTTGAATCAGGCGGAATTCTAGTTTTTTGGCCGTAAAAAGCATAAACACGAGGAGCAGTCATGACGGGGCGGTGACTATGGTTACTTAGGTCGTATTTGATGGCCCAAAAAATTTTTAGGCGATCCGGTTTCGGGGGTCCGGGCCCACTCAGAATGCGTGGGCTATAACACACGAAAATATGAGAATCAGAGGGAATTCTAGTTATTTCACCGTAAAACGCAAAAACACTTGGTATGTGTCACGACCCAAATTTTCCCTCCGTGAATCGTCGTGACGGCACCTAGTCTCTACGACTAGGTAAGCCTAACACTTGTAAAAATGAAATGAAAAACACGAAAATTAATAACCAACAATAACAAATATTTGAAATAAGCAATTGAGATGCCGCTAGGCATATACAATAATCAACTCTCGAAATATACATAACACTCCCAAGACCCGGAAGACCATAAGTCACAAGCATCTACGAAGTTCTAGCTGTTCTATACCTCAATGTCTATAGAAATAAGAGAAAAATAAACATAGGGGATAGAGGGGAACTCTGAGGATCTGCGGGCGCGGGCAGATGTACCTTGACGTTCTCCAAACAAACAGCGGCGACTGCAACTAAGGATGATACTGGTAAGAGGAACCTGGATCTGCACACGAAAAACATATGCAAGAAAGGGCGTGGGTACACCACAATGGTACCTAGTAAGTGCCAAGCCTAACCTCGGTCGAGTAGTGACAAGGTCAGGTCAGGGCCCTACTGGTATATAATAAATAAGCAGGAGAGTATAACAATATAATAAGAGACTAGAATTTAAACAAAGAGAACATAGAAAAGTAGCAACGCTGAACACAAGGATAAACAACAGGGGTTCTCCCGAGATACCGTCTCGTAGTCCCAAAATAAAAGTGCAAGAAGAGCTCCCGAGGTACTGCCTCGTAGTATCAAAAGTAAATATGCAGGGAGAACTCTAGAGGAACCGCCTCGTAGTCACAAAAGTAAATTTCCAGGGAGATCTGCAGGGGAACCGCCTCGTAGTCTCAAAAATAAATATGCAGGTGGATCTCCCGGGATACCGTGCCGTAGTCATAAAGTAAATACGCAGCTCAAATAAATGAATATAATAGATACAACAGAGAAAACCTACAATTTAGACTAAGTACAAGTCAAGAAAGAGGCAGGATTTACTAAACATGCTGCAAAGAGTTCAAATAGGCAATTAGAACACGTAGACATGCTATTCTAGGCTAACAGGATAACTACACATGCTAGTATACTCAGATAAGATGAAAACCAGGCTATTACGCGTTAAAATAATTTGGGTTTTTTAACAAATAGCCCGTGTACGCACTCGCCACCTCACGTACACGGCACTCACATATCATAACAATACAAATCCTAAGGGGATTTCCCCCACACAAGGTTAGGCAAGCCACTAACCTTGAACCAAGCTCAATCAATCCGTAACAATGCTCTTTGTATGAAAATCTAACTCCGAATGGCTTAAATCTAGCCAAAATCAATTACATATCATAAATATGACTACAAGGAACTAATCTAGCTACCGAAATCAAAGCTAAAGCAAGAAATTGGAAAATCCCCCCAAATAGTCTCCCCGAGCCCACGTCTCGGAATCGGGTAAAAGTCACAAAAATACGAACATCCATTCACGCACAAGTTCACTCATAGAAAAATCATCCAAATCCGATATAAAATCCCAATCAAAACCCAAAATCTTAGTTGAAGAACTTCTTCGCATTTTTCCACAATTTTCAACCCAAATCAGAAATTTAATGACGAAATTAATGATAGATTATTGGGATATAACCAAAATCAAGTGTAGAATCATTACCCAATCGATGTCTCTGAAAATCCCCCGAAATCTCATCCGAATCCGAGCTCCCAAACTCAAGTTTTGATAAAAATGGTCAAACCCTCGTTTTTTGAAATGATATAAGTCTGCCCAGTGATTCCCTAATCGCGAACGTGGAACTAGCCTCGCGATCACGAAGAACAACTTCGCTGCCCTAGGATTTAACCCAACGCGAACACGTAAAATACCAACTGAACGCGATGTACTGGCTCTCAGACTTACATGATCGTGAACGTCCTCACGCGTTCGCGATGAGCAAAGCGCGTGGCCCAACTTTAGCCTCCTTAACTCAATGTGACTGTGACCTTGGCCATGCGTTCACGAACCACCACTTCACACCAATACGCGTTCGCATCCTTCTGCCCGCGAATGCGAAGAACAAAACTTCCTCGGCCTAGCTAAGCCTACGCGATCGCGGCCCCTCTCTCGCGATCGTGTATAATGAAAGCAGATGCACCAGATCAGAGAACTTCAACCCTTTCTCTAAGTCCAAAACGCATCCTATAATGATCCGTAACACACCCGAGGACCCCGGAACCTCAACCAAAGATACCAACAAGTCCTAAAACACCATACGAACTTAGTCGACCCCTCAAACCACATCAAACAACGCTAAAATTATGAATCGCCCTCCAATTCAAACTTAAAGGACTTGAAACTTTAAATTTCCACAACCGATGCCGAAACCTAGCAAACCACCTCCGATTGACCCCAAATTTTGCACACAAGTCATATTCAACCCTACGGGCCTACTCCAACTTCCGGAATTGGAATTCAACCTCGATACCAAAAAGTTCACTACCGGTGAAAATCTCCAAAACTTTGACTTTCGCCATTTCAAGCCTAAATGAGCTAAAGACCTCCAAAACACTATCCGGACACGCCCCTAAGTCCAAATTCACCTAATGGAGCTAACGGAACCGATAGAACTCTATTCCGGAGTAGTCTTCACACAGTTCCGATTATGGTCCAAATCGTAATGCTTAAACCACCATTTGTGGACAAAGTGTCCCAAAACACTCCAAAAACCAAAACAAAACCTCCCGGCAAGTCACAATAGCAGAAAAAGATATGGGAGAAGCAGTAAATAGGGGAATGGGGCTGTAACTCTCAAAATGACCGACCTGGTCGTTACATCCTTCCCCTCTAAAAACAACCGTTCGGTATCCTAAGTCGCCTCCTCGACCGGCTGACCCCTCCACTGAACCTTACCGAAGTAATGTTCTTTGACCTCAGCTTTCGAACATGCCTGTCCAAAATAGCCACTGGAACCTCAACATACGATAGATCTTTGTCCAACTTGACTGAGCTGAAATCCAATACATGAGCAGGATCACCATGATATTTCCGAAGCATAGAAACATGGAATACCGGATGAACTCCTACTAGGCTGGGAGGTAAAGTAATCTCATAGGAAACCTCCCCAACACGCCGCAACACCTCAAAAGGACCAATGAACCTTGGCCTCAGCTTGCCCTTCTTCCCGAATCTCATAACGCCCTTTATAGGCAAAACCTGGAGCAAGACCCGCTCTCCAACCATGAACGCAACCTCGCGAACCTTCCAATCCGCATAACTCTTCTGTCTGGAGTGGGTTGTGCAAAGTCAATCCTGAATCACCTTCACCTTACATAGGGCATCCTGAACCAAGTATGTACCCAATAATCTAGCCTCGCCCGGCTCAAACCAACCTACTGGAGACCGACACCACCTACCATACATAGCCTCATACGGTGTCATCTGAAAGCTCGACTGATAACTGTTGTTGTAGGCAAACTCCGCAAGTGGCAAAAACTAATCCCAAGCACCCCCAAAATCTATATAAACAAGCACAGAGCATATCCTCCAGTATCTGAATAGTGCGCTGGGACTGTCCATCCGTCTCAGGGTGAAATGTTTTGCTCAACTTAACTCGAGTATCTAGCTTTTGCTGTACAGCCCTCCAAAACCGTGATGTAAACTGTGTACCCCGGTCAGAGATGATAGATAGCGGTACGCCATGAAGCCTGATGATCTCGCAGATGTAAATTCGAGCGAGCTGCTCCGAAGAATAAGTAGTCATCATAGGAATGAAATGAGCTGACTTCGTCAACCTATCCACAATCACCCAAACTACATCAATCCTCCACTGATTTCGTGGGAGTCCAACAACGAAATTCATAGTGATCCACTCTCATTCCCACTCGGGAATCTCTAACTTCTGAAGCAACCCACCCGGTCGTTGATGCTCATACTTCACCTGTAGGCAATTTAGGCACCTAGCCACATACTCCACTATGTCATTCTTCATCCTCCTCCACCTGTAATGCTACCTCAAGTCCTAATACATCTTCGCGACACCCGGATGAATATAGTACCTCGAGCTATGAGCATCCTGAAGAATTAACTCACACAAACCATCTACATTAGCCACACATAGCCTGCCATGCATCCTCAATATGCCATCATCCCCAATAGTGACCTCCTTAGAATCACCGTGTTGAACCGTGTCCTTAAGGACAAGCAGGTAGGGGTCATCATACTGACGCTCCCTGATGCGATCATAAAGAGAAGACCGAGTGACCACATAAGCCAACACTTGACTCGGCTCATAAATATCCAATCTCATGAACTGGCTGGCTAAGGCCTGGACATCCAATTCTAAAGGTCTCTCTATTGTTGGAAGATATGCTAAACTCCCCAAACTCTCTGCCCGGTGACTCAAAGCATAGACCACCACATTGGCCT
>NW_027174973.1:0-21134 GCF_000390325.3 Nicotiana tomentosiformis
GATTTAGATCTTAATTAAGATAAAAGTGGCAGTTTAATAAAGTGGTTGTTTATGCAATCATAACTTGGTAGAAATGGCTATAGTAAAATTAGTTGGGTCAATAATCTGGCCTTCAGGTGGCTGTCTATGCAAACCCCAATTTCAAAGTATTCTGGGCCAAAACCTAAATTTTTGTAGGCCAAACAACAACAAGTTAAGGGTTGGCCCAATGTTAAAGCTGTTCAAAATGGGCCAGCAGTGTAAATGCACCAAAATTGGCCCAGCAACCCCAATAACAAAGAAAGTGGCCCAGTGCCATTTTAAACTCAATAAACAAAGCTGGTTCAAATTTCCAATTATCAGCTTTTCAAATAACGTTCAATTTGTCATATTTTCTTCTAAACTATGTAGCTTAATTATCTATGTAACTTAATAACCTTAGTAATTAATTTAAACGCTAGGCAATTAGTATGTGCATTTTAACCTTTTTACTCACAGATTCGCTTGTGTATTGTGATATTGAATATTCATTAAATAAACTCAATAATCATATACCGAATCTAATAGCTTTAATTAATTTCTAATTTAATCAATCCTTGGCTAACCGCATATTCGCTTGCATAGCATGATAGTAATTTTGTATTAATTTTAAAACTTAATTTTCTCAAAGCACAATTCTAGTAACGTTTTTTCCAAAAAAATAATAATAATATTAACGTGCTAATAATCCTTTGTCATGACTGCGGATTCGCTTGCGTAGCACTATTATGACAAAATTAATTAATTCGTCTCGATCATGCATTCGCTTGTGCAGTGTCATTATGACATCTTATCATTCAAAAATTCTTCAGTTTTTTCAATAATCAAGCAATAAAAACGGATAAGTAAAATATGAAAATCTTATAAATCATAGTTTGTCAAAAATTAATTCAGACCAAGTTTAAGTCAATAAAGTGACCGTGCTAGAACCACAGGGCTCGGGGAATGCCTTACACCTTCTCCCCGGTCAACAAAATTCCTTACCCGAACGTTGGTTTCGCAGACCGATAAAACAGAGTCAAACCTTCCTTTGACTAGGAATTCAAATAAAAGGTGACTTGGAACACCAGAAAAAAAATCAATTTCAAGTGGCGAATCTTTAAATAAAATAATCCCTACTCAAGTTTGTCACTTTAATTGGAAAAACTCTTTAACCTGTAATCTATAAAACATATATCTTTTCGGGGTAAAAGGGGGTGTGACACATATGCCACAAGAGACGTACCATAGGCTTGCCCGTAGTGTAATACTCTAATAATTGAGCTCATTCAGTCAAGGATCAAGTAGGATTTTATTTGGTTCTAATGTAGGCTGCGGGATAGGTAGGATACATTTAGATATAATGCCTACACCTCTCTAAGAACTTTAATACATATAAATTAACAATTCAAATCCCACACCTATGTTGAACCAAACCCCAACCTTCATTCATAAAAGCACCAAGCTCCCAATTTCTTTAAGCACAGACAAAGCAAGATTTACCACTAGCAAGGAATAATTTTTTTTATAATATATACACACCAACATTTTTTTTTCTTTTTCTAGATTCTGATTTTGTCTTCTTATTTTTTCAATTCCCTACAAGTGGCTCTCACAATATTTTTTTTTAAATAGTGCACCTTTTTCCTTCTCTGTAGTTCCACTCAAAATCCCAACCATACATCCATTTAGATTTTAACAAGCTCATAAATATATTAAGTACTCAAGAGAGATAAAAAGTTCAAACATATAGTTAATTCAAACAAAGTGGATCAGGCTTGCAGTGTGGTTGCCAAAGAAATAGGATCACGAGCTCAACGGGGTTAACTAGGATACACAACAATTAGGCGGGTCACAGACATATAATTGTCTCAACAAAGAAATGTCTATATCACTTCCTAGACTGAACAAGACTACTATTTTGCTTTGCAAACATACGGGGCAACTTCTAGACATCACTGAAATGCACAAAATTTCAACAAAAACCTCACTCATACATTGGCACATAACTCATTTAGGATCGGATCTATCCCGACTCTCTAGTCAAAACAGTTAAGCAAAGTTACAATCACATGATTTAAGGTGCTTATTTAGGAGTCAAGAACTGATCCTAGGCGTCACAAATAAGGCACTCTTTTCTCAAGACATAACAAAGTCAAGGAAAGTCATCTACATTCAATACATAGCACAAGACTACACTACTCCTAATAAAAGAAAGAATAACTACACCTAGTTCAAGCAAAACACTTGAAAAAGAAACGCGGCATAAAGATAAACCAAGGGGGAATTATTACACTACCTACGGAAAAAAATAAAACAAACCAAAAGAAAATCTTTTTGTTCTTTTTCCTTCGACTTTAATCCCTCAAGAAACCCGTCGATGATATCCTTCATCGGAAAAAATCGAAAACTTAAAAAAACAATTCAACTTTTCTATCTCTAACTCTTACAACTAATAAAAAGGAAAACTAATATATACACATACATATATACATACATACATACATACAAATATCCCCCACCCCACACTTTAAGTTGTGGCATGTCCCCATGGCACCTTATAAAAAAATATAAGGCAAAAGAAACTTCCCTGATCATCTAGTCGGGTCTAAGTTTAAGTCGGACTCCATTCCTCGCGCCCGAACTAATGCACACATCCATGTGGACAACTTCTTCTCGGCCTTTTTTGGGTACACCCCACACTTATCTTTATCGCTCATCGCAACCTTCTCTTTCGATCCCTTTAACTTCCACTCAACACTCACAGCTGGTTTGTCTTTTTGTGCCCTCTTTGCAACATCCATCTTAAAAGTCACAGTTTCCTCACCAACTCTAAGCATGAGTTTTCTTTCGTGTATATCTAATATAGCTCTACCCTTTGCTAAGAATGGTCTTCCTAGGATGAGAGGGACTTCCTTATTTTCCTCTGTATTCACCACTATAAAATACACAGAAAATATAAACTTATCCACCTGAACTAACACATCTTCCACTATCCCCTCGGGTGTTATAGTCGTTTGGTCTACCAGCTGCAAAGATATGGGTGCAGACCTTATCTCTCCAATCTCCTTCTACAGTTTCCTATAGATAGATAGAGGCATTAAATTAATTGAAGCACCTGAATCACATAAGGATTTATCAAAATTAATAGTTCCTAAAGAGCAAGGTATAGTAAAACTTCCTGGATCTCCGCATTTTTATGGGAGATTATTTTGCAATATCGCGTTACAATGCTCTGTGAGCTTGACCACTGAGGTCTCCCCTATTTTCCTCTTCTTCGTAAGGATCTATTTCAAGAATTTAGCATAAGCAGGCATCTGTGAGAGCACTTCCGTGAATGGTAAGTTTACATGAACCTATTTCAGCACATCCAGAAATCTCTCAAATTACTTGTCCAGCTTTTCTCTACTTAGCTTTTGGGGAAAAGGTAGAGCATGCATATGCTTGCTCTCCTAAGGTTCCTTCCTTCTCGAGTTTACTCCCTTCTTCTTTTTCTTAGCTTCCATGTAGCATTTCTTCTTCTTATCAACATCACTTTTCAGTTACTCCCCACTTTCCTTTTCAAGTCTCATATCTTTCTGGGTTGGGTGAGATCTTTCAACACTTGCCCACTTCTCAACGTTACAACATTCACTATTTCTATGGGATTTCTTTCTGTATCATTCGGGAGCGTTCCTAGGACCCTCTCAGACATTAGAGTAGCTAGTTTCCCAATCTATCTTTCCAGGTTTCGAAACGATATGCCCAGTTCTTTGATAGATGCACCATAGGCATCAAGCCTCTCATATGTCTTGATAATGAAAGCCTTCATTAGATCTTCCATGCTAGACTGATTAGACTGTGGAGGCTGATACTGCTGTCTCTGCTGATTTTGAAAACCCGGAGCTCCTTGTCCCTGGGGTCTAGAGTTACTTTGTTGTCATGAGTTCTAGCTATAATTTTGTGAGTTCCACGAAAAGCCTGGGTGTCTCTGTCCCATGTGATTGAAATTATTACCACTCTGGTAGTTGACTATATCAAAACTTCCCACAGAATTTACCACTTCATCTACAGCTGCGGCCTGACACTCATACGTTGGATGACTCATTCTACAGAAATCACAAACTGGTGATGGTTGACTCTGGATCTTGGCTAAGGTCAGTTTTCTTATCTTTTTGGCCATGGCATCTAGTTGGGCTTGCACCGCTGTATTGGAATCTACTTGATGAACCCCAACTGATTTTCTTCTATAATTGCTCTCAGAAGGCCATTGGTTAGCATCTTTAGAGAGCTCATCAAGTATTGCCACAATCTCCTCAGGAGTCTTCTTCATAAAAGGACCTTCAACTGCAATGTTCAGAGTTCATCGTGAGGGAGGTGTTAGTCTATCCCAAAACTCTTGAAGATGCATCCACAATTCAATTCCATTATGCTGACACTTCCTCACTATCTGGTTGAATCTTTCCTAAGCCTCAAAAACTGTTTCGGTGTCCATCTGGCAAAAGTTGTGAATTTCCTTTCTGAACTTCACTGTTTTTGCAGCTGCAAAGTATTTGTCAAGAAACTTTCTAGTCATATCTTCCCATGTCCTGATCGACCCTGTTGGTAAGCTACAAAGCCAGTGCTTCGCGTTATCCTTTAGTGAAAAGGGGAATGCCCTTAAGTAGACTACATCCTTTAATACTCCATTGTATTGGGAATGTGTTCATGACTTTTTCAAAGTCCATCAAGTGAGTGTTAGGATCTTCGTTCACCTTTCCTCTGAAAATGCAGTTATTTTGGATAGTTTGAAGCAAGCCTTGCTTCAACTCGAAGTTATCCGTTGCTACTGGTGGAGGTCTGACACTGGACAATCCATGATTGTAGACCGGTCTGGCGTAATCACCCAATGCTCTACCAGGCCTGGGTACCGCATTCTCGAACGGATATTCAATCAAGGGTCGATTCAGATGGAAACTTCGAACCCCATCATCATTGACGGTCTCATCAGCAGCTCTACGGGTTGCCTCGGCTACTATCCTTGTAGCTTCTTCTCTCGGTTGTGCTGCTTTTCTTGCGCCAGATTTGCCTCATCTTCACCGTGATTAGTCATGTGTTCTTGGGTTGAAGGCTGCCCCATGAACTTTCCGGTGAGTTCTTTCTCTTTCCTCAACTTTTGCAGACTCTTTTCTACCTTTGGGTTGTACGAAATCAATTCCTTTGAAGAAGATCGAGTCATACACTAAAGGAGTCAATATGTTGCATGTACATGGAAGAGGAAACCCATGAAGAATAAAAAATAAAAATAAAATAAAATAAAATAAATTACTGAATTAGCACAAAAAATTATTTTGAACACTATTGATTGCCAATCTCCGGCAACGGTGCCAAATTTTGACGAGTGCAAAATACACTTAAATTATGCTCGCTAATCAAAGATATCATAGTATAATATCGTATCCATAAGAATTGGATTTAAACAATATTCTCTTAGCTTCTAGCTTGATTGCTATCCAGGTGGATCAACAGTTGAGATTTATATGATTCATAATTAAAATTAACTAAGAATCTAAAGCTATTGACTAGTGACTATCGAGACAAGGAATAAGCAAATAAGGTTATCAATGGGACAAGGTAGGGTTTTGATAGGATAGGTGCAAGATAATTATTCGGGATCTAACTCTAGATAGTTCACTTCTAATGTTCAAGTGAGTCTCTCGAATTCACTCACTTATTGGTTCAAACGTTCAACAGAAACTCCTCTCTCTATTAAACCTTAACCTCACGAGACGTACCAAATTAAGCACTGTGAAGATATGCAAGAATGCATAGTGGATTTAGAAAAACTTATTTCGATTATTCTCCTAACCAGGTTTAATCAATGATTCAACTAACATCTTTCGAATAGTTAGAAGAATCTATGAACTCAACCATCAATATCATGCAAAGATATCACAAGTTATGCCTCTCTCGATTATATGAACTAGTGAATATAGATGCAATAATTAAATCTTCCAAAATAATTCAATACATAAATCTAGAGTTATAATTTACAAACAATCATCAATACACTAAATCCATCAAACCCTAAAGGAAACTACTCCATAGACATGGAGAAATTCATCACAAATATAATTAAAGTATAGTAAAATATAGATTCGGTCCAAACTCGGGTCTTGAGTGAGGAATGAATGATGAAATCCTTGTGCTTGTGTTCTTCCAACTCATCCTTAGCTTCCTTAGGTCGAAAGTATGTCAAAAGTCCTCTCACAAATGTGTTTCTAGTGTATTGATGCCAAGCAGGAATGAACCCGGATGAAACTACCTCCTTTGAGTTGAAGTGAAAAAACCTACAAACTTTTTACACTTCATGCATCGCACTATGCTACGCAGGGTGCGTAGCATTAGCATATTTTGCTCGGTTGTAAACTCTCTGAACTTAGCTTGTCTAACAAATTTTTGTACTAGTGCGACGCTTAATGCCACGCCTTATGCGACACACTAGTACTTTTTTTTTGCTCTAGCTCTTGCTCTTTCTTCCAACTTTCGTATGTAACGCCTGTCCACGAGCCCCGGATGCGATCCCGGTTTAATTCCTTGGGCTTTTACTCGGATTTAAAAGCTCCAAATTATCCGATTTAGCTCCAAAACATCTTCTTAACTCGGCATCATCTCCTACAAAGTATAAAACACACAATCAGTAGAAAACACTACCAATTAAAACTCAAACACAAGTAAAGTATAGTAAATTAGTGTGCAAAATACGGCTAAAACACGTGTTCCTAGCCTACCATCAATTACCATATACCTATTTTACCTTCTAAATTATCAATGTTTGTCTTCTTTTTATTTTTATTTTAAAAATTTTTAATATTATAATTTTTTTTTTATTTTAATTTATATTATGGTTTTACTTATAGAATAAATAAATTTTATTTATAAATTAAAAAGATAAAAATAGTATTTAAGCATGTATAATGTTGGAATAATAAAATGTTGAGAATAGTAAAAAAAATTAATTAGAACAATTTGTTAGTAATGATATTTTTTATATTAATAATGAAAACTAAGATATATATGATCTATCAACGTAATATAAAAAGCAATTATTTAAATTAAAGATATTATTATAATATGCATTATATATTCTTGAAAATTATGCTCAACTATATTATTATTCCGATATTATGTATGCTAGAAAACTTTTTTATTTTAAAAATAAATTTATTTGTTCTTTAGGTAAGCCCATAATGTAGATTAAAAAGAGAAAAAAATCATAATGTTAAAAAAAGATAAAAGTTGATAATTTAGAGGGTAAAATAAGTATTTTACAATCAAAAGTTTGAGAAATCTGGTCGAGTGACATTCTGAGTGTTATAGGCATAATTAAGTAATTTTTCTGTTATAAACAAAAGAAAGATGACTTTACTAGATAACTTCGGATAATTGAGTAACCATTTAAATAACGGACTCTACTATATAACTTTCATTTTTAGTTAAGTAGTGTAGGGTTCAAATTGGGCTTTTTTCACCAAAAGCCCCCCTCTCATATTCACGGACTAGCTCCTACCCCCCCCCCCCCCCCCCCAAAAAAAAACCCCCTAAAAAATTATCTCTTTAAACTTTATAGTGTTACCATGGAATTACTTAATCGTAGCTAGTAAGATATGATGGCGGTGGTAATAGAAAGTTAAAATGGCAACAACTTTTAGAGTAATTTTTATCAATCTGGGAAATATAGAGTATATTTCTTTCTTAATTCAGCTACAAGATAAATAATTTCACTCTTAGACTATGGGATTCGGAGATATTGTTTTGTGCATCAATTGATACACATACTCACATTAAAACTTCTTTTAAAAAAAATCTCATGGCCACACTTGAACTGCTAATTTCGAAATAAGATACGCAAAGGACATTAAAAGGGCCAAATCCTGGTGATTCCATTCCTTAATAATTTTCTCCAGTAGGCAAATTCTTGAAATTATTATCAGTCAAACACATCCTGTAACATCCTTTAGGATTCCATGGTGCCCAAATTTAAGATCACCAACTCACAAATTAGAGGTTAATTTCACGTATTATTACTGAGGTTTACCCACTGTGACAATAAATTTATAAAATTGTTACTAGGCACATTATCGTTCAGTTCCTAAATCCAAACCCTTTTTTATATTGTAATTGTTTTTTTCCCTTTCAAACTCAATAATTAAGGAAGATTACCTGGTTGGTGGTATTTGCAACATCTAACTCGGTGATCCAAATTGGCAATCCAGCTGAAGCAAGAATATCAAGAGAAGATCTTATATAAGGCAAATTTGGGGTGACAAAATGTCCCTGGAGTCCAATGCCTAAAGGGCCATTGTAACCATGGGATCGAAGCTCTTTAATCTTTTTTAGGTACTTAGCTGGATTTGAAGTTCCATCAAATTCATGTTCAAGCGTATTGAATTCATTCAAGAACGGAATTGCCTTGCTATCAATTTCATTAGCCTTTTTGTAGTAAACATCAGACGCATTCTTCCCTAGCATCTGCTCTAAGAACGAGAAGTGGACATTTTCATTCACAACATCCCAATGAATAAGTTGGCCTAAATATCTATTCATCACTGAATTTATCCTTCTTGATGCAGTTGCGGATAACTGTGCTGGTGAAAGATAACGCGCCCACAAGGGCATATTCTGAGGATTATCCCAAAAGACATTGTGGCCGCGGACTTTAATGTTATATTTTTGGACAAGACTAAGCATAGCATCAGCTACGTTGTAGTCTAGTTGGCCGGGGATTTTCTCGTTGGCGTACCATTTCATTTCGTTTTCGAAAACTGTGCACATGAATCTTGAAGTAAACCAATCTTGGTAGGCTTTGTTGTTTAGGATGTGTTGGCTTATTGCATTGCCAAACGGGAAATTGTTCTTTTGTTGTGCCAGGGAGACAGTTGCGTTTGGTAAAGGTTGGCCTTGAGAATCCACTGCTTGGATTTTCACTTTAGCTTTGCGTACCTGCGGCATTTTCTAGTGATTTTTTAGAATTTAGCTTCCATAAACTATTTTTTTTAATACTATCAGAAAAGTTACAAGATAATACAAGCAGCCTATAATAAGA
This sequence comes from Nicotiana tomentosiformis, assembly GCF_000390325.3. NCBI lineage: Eukaryota > Viridiplantae > Streptophyta > Magnoliopsida > Solanales > Solanaceae > Nicotiana > Nicotiana tomentosiformis. The sequence goes on from NW_027174973.1 coordinate 9,062, forward strand.
TTGTAACATGCTATAAAATGTTAAAATCATTGACAGCATAAAAAAAATATTATTGTCAATATATATAAATTAAATCCATTTTAAATGAGAATCTCGTGAAATGAAATTAAACATATCGTAAGAACTAGTTAAGTTATTCTCCTTCATATTTATATATTGTCACGACCCAAAATCTCACCTGTCGTGATGGCGCCTATCCCAATACTAGACAAGCCGACAATCTCAAATAACCGCAATTTCGTCTAAGGTTGAAAACATAATATTTGATTTCAATAGAAAACCTCACAATTACAGATACAAAATACTCCCAAAACCCGGTGTCACTGAGTACATAAGCATCTAAATGAATACAAAGTCTGACTGATAAAAACATTGTCCGAAAATATAGAACAATACAATAACTGAAAGAAAGAGAGTCAAGGTCAGCGGACGCCAGGCAGCTACCTTGATAGTCTCCAATTGATAGCACTCTGAAATCTAGTAGTCGATGTGTCCGAAAGCACCTGGATCTGCACACGAGGTGCAGAGTATAGTTTGAGTACAACCAACTCAATAAGTAACAAGACTAACCTTTGGGTTGAAAGTAGTGACGAGCTCAGCAGGTGCAGTCCAGAATAGAAATAACAGTACAGAAATGTAGATATATTTCAATTTCAACAATTAGCTCCGTACAAGTAAAATAGATCAATACTGAATGATATGAGGAATATGACATCTCAAGAGGAAAACCTCGTGTACTCACGATTACAAATTACTTGGTCACTCAGTATTGTATAAGGCCAATCCAGCCCAGGGAAGTTCCATCCCATATATATATATATACCTCAACTGACAGTCAGTGAATCAGTACCGTATAAGGACAAATCCAGCCCAGGGTTAAATTTATCCCCAAATTATAATGATTCGGACAAGATCAATGTCAAGTAAAATTCATCACAAATATAAATAAGTAAGGCAAGTCCATGCCCTGGGAAGTCCATCCCGAATATATAATCATCTACACTCAAAATATAAATAAGTAAGGATATTCCATGCCCTAGGAAATCAATCATGAATATATAGTCATCTACGCTCATTGTGTGGGGTGCAGACTCCGGAGGGGCTCCTTCAGCCCAAGCGTGATATAAAGCCGATGTAGTCTGCTGCAGGCGGGCAGCCCCGATTCATATAATAATAAAGCCAATAAGGCCTGCTGCTGCGTGCAGCCCCAATCTAGAACAATAAAGCCTATAAGGCCTGCTGCGGCATGCAACACGATCCCATAATAATAATAATAATAATATATATATATATATATATATATATATATATTACCGATATGGCCTGCTGCAGGCGGGCAACCCCGATCCCATAAATATCCTCACAATGGATGAGCATGACTGAGTATGAAATCTACATTTTAAAATAATTAATTCAACAGCAATACGACCATATGGGTCCCAAAATATCGGCACGTAGCCTAAACATGATCATTAATACGAGTCTCTGCTAAATTTCTCTAACACGTGGAGAATATGCGAATAATAACATGATTCTTTAATTTTACAACATCACAAAATTTATTCAAATCACAACTTCTATGGTGCACGTCCACACGCTTGTCACTTATCATGTGCGTCACCTCCAAACAATTTATATAACACCAAATTCGTGGATTCATACCCTCAAAACCAAGTTTAGAAGTGTTACTTACCTCAACCCGTGCAATTTCTTACTCCGCAATGCCTTTGCCTCGCGTATCGGCCTTCAAACGCCTCGAATCTAGTGATAAATAATTCGATTAAGTCAAAATAAATTATAGGAATTAATTACATATGAAAATACAGATTGCACATCAAAATCTGAAATTTCACCCAAAAATCGCCTGTGGGGCCCACGTCTCGGAACCCGACAAAAGTTACACAATCCGAAAGCCCATTTAACCACGAGTCTAACCATACCAATTTTATCAAATTCCGACATCAACTCGACCTCCAAATCCTCAAATCTTATTTTCAAATCCCTAGGTCCAAATCACCGATTTACACCTCAAAATCATGTAATCTAGTCGGATTATTCAATGATAATTCAATATTATGGAGTAGAAATGATCATAAGTGACTTACCTCAAGATTTTTCGTGATTTCTTGCTCAAAAATCGCCCCAAGCCGTGTTCTTTGGTCCAAAAATATTGAAATGAGCTAAAAAAAAGATCAATAAAAATACTATTCTGGTCGCTAACAGCCCAATTTCCGTCGCTACAAGTGTCTAATCTGGTCGCTAAAGGTGCGCGATACACTAGAAATATTTATTTTCACTAAAAAGGTTCTAACTCCATCATACGAACTCGGAATTCGACGATTCGTGTTCCTATGAGTCACCAATAATAATATGAACCTAGTCCTTCAATCGAAACTCAATTAGGAGCTTATTTTCTCAATGCGGTACCAATTTCGCTCGTTGAACAATTAACTTATGTTTCACGCTAAAAACCCAATCGCGACTTAGATCAAATTAGGCCAAACTTTCCCACTCATTCCCCACTCCTTGCCCCTCACTCTTAGTCCCCCCCACTCATGTCTCCCATTCCTTATCCCTCCACAAACACACACTGACATTCACAAAAAGGGAGTTTCATCTCCTCCCCAAAGACCAACAAAAACCCTCTATATAGTTGCTGCAAAAATCAGCCATAAAAGGCCATGAAAACCAGCAAGAAAACAGCCCAAAAAACCAGCTAAGAATGACTCCAAAATCAACATAAAAATAGCTCCAAACCCAGCTGAAAAATACCATAAAAATTAGCTGAAATTTCACTATTAGACTACCCCCTTAACACTTGAAACCTTCGTCCAAACCGAGGCTGTGTCAGTGAAGTTTCCGTTCGAGGTGATTGGTATAGCTCGCTATTTGTTTGCAAGATTTGTCGTGGTCTCAAGTAATCTTTGGAATCTTGTTTTCTCCTCATTAAATCGATAAAGGGAGCTTATTTATTAAGGTCCATTTTCTTACTTCTGTTTCGTTTTTTTTTTTAAATATTCTTGTTGGTTTGGTGAATCTTTAAGCTACTAGATTGTCACATTTGGCTCATATATATTTTTTATTTGTTTCATGAATGAATGACGTAAACTTTATAATAATGCTCGAGTGTTTGTGATTGGTATTTGTATGTTTTACTTAGGATGAACGTAGTACAATTATATTTTATTTTTCTCCTTTCTTAGTTTAAAGATACGTTTTTATTTTTGGTTTATCTCTGGGAAAAAGTAGTATGTTAAATATGTATGGCTAGTTAGTTAAGTATCAAAATGAGCCATTGAAAATTAATGCAAGATCTAATGAAATTCGGCCATAAAACGTTCACTGCTTTGTCTACTTCTCTTTAATTAAATATTTTATTATTTCAAGCTAAGTTGTGGTCAATAAAGCGACCATGCTAGAACCACGGGACTTGGAGAATGCCTTATACCTTCTCTCCGGTCAACATAATTCCTTGCCCAGTCTCTTATTTTTGCATACCAATAAAAATAAAGTCAAACCTTCCTTTGACTAGGGATTCAAATTAAAAGGTGACCTGGAACACCCAAAAATCAAATTCCAAGTTGCGACTCTGTAAATAAAATAATCCTTATTTCAAAAATATCCCTTTAATTGAAAAAACTCTTTAACCTCACAATAATCCATAAAACACATATATCTTTTTGGGGTAGAAAAGGGGTGTGACAGAGATGTCCGAGACCCGTAACAAAAAACAAGGCCTTCAAAATTTCTGAACCGGTTCTAAAGGCTACACTCAGCAAACTATAATCTAAAAAATTATAAGTACTTTGGGAAAAAGTTTCCGGTCATACCGAACCCCCGCGATGCCTTAAACAAAATAATATCGAAGGCAAGGCATGTTCGAACCTCCAAACATGACCTAACTATTTCATGCTAAGGCATTTCGATATTTGCAAACATATATATATATATATATATATATATATATATATATATATATATATATATATATATATATATATATATATATATTCTTTACAAAAAAAGAAGAAGTTATATTCCCTTATAACTTATATATATATATATATATTCTTTACAAAAAAAGAAGAAGTTATATTCCCTTATAACTTCCAAACTCGAAACTAAAATGGTTGGTGGAGGGTGATGGGGTGGATTTCTTGGGTTGACGATAAAATCCTTTCATAAGCACCAGAATCAATAGTAGAGGAGATGTAGTACTCAACTTGTGGGTACCCATGCTCAATGGCAGCTTGGATGGTACTCTGAATACCTTGTTCCTTCTCAATCCTAATTTTGAAATAATCTCCCATAGCTAATCTCCCATATCTTTAATAAATTAGCAACAATATTTTTCCACAATAAGGAGCTCACGGCTCAATCACAATGAGTACAAAAATCTCACAAAATATTCAGCAAAAATAATATTTCACAAATTTAACACCTTATCTAAATATCAAAATTTTAAATGTAAAATACTTCATTTTTAATAATATTTAAATTTAAGAAATTCATCCTTCAAATAATGCACAGAACAAAAGAAACAGAGTTTCAACTAAACAGGTAACACGCTTAACAGGAACAGGTCAGGCAAATTAAAGATACGAAAATATATTACGGATGATGAATATAACAGAATAAAATAATTTAATTAATATGCAACAGTGCTCTATACAATTTAAAGATATAATCTTTCATATTTAGCCAGGGTACACACTCGTCACCTCGTGTACACGACATATCAATACCAATCCTAAGGAAAATTTTTCCCACACAAGGTTAGACAAGTCACTTATCTCGAACCACGCTCAATCAGTCAAGTAGTATGCCTTTTCCTCGATTTTTCAACTCTGATCTGCTCGAATCTAATCATAATTAATTATATTCAATCAATACCAATTATAGGAATAAATTCCATAAGAAAATATAATTTTTCTAACAAAATTCGAAATTTAACCCAAAAATTCCATGTGGGGCCCATATCTCGGAATCAGACAAAACTCATAAAATCTGACAATCCATTCAATTGCGAGTCCAACCATAGTAGTTTCACTCAAATCCGACTCCAAATCAATATCGAAATCTCAAAAATTATTTTTATGAAATTTTTACAATCTTCCCTAAGTTTCCATCTCAAAACACTAATTAAATGATGAAAATAATGATATATTCATGTATATTGATCAAATCTGAGTTAGAATCACTTACCCCGATGTTTTCTTATTGAAAATCTCTCAAAAATCGCCTCTCCCAAAGCTCCAATTTGTCAAAAATAGAAAATGGGACGAAGTCCCCTTTTTATCACTAAAAGTTTCTATCCAAGCATTGCCCTCGATTTCCTGCCCTCAATTTCCTGTCCTAGATTTCCTGCCCCCGATTTCCAGCGTCGATTTCCAAACTAATTCCAGCAGAAAATTTTCCAGTAGCTATTTAAGTCCAAATTTTGATCCGTTAACCATCTGAAACTCACCCGAGGCCCTCGGGACCTCAACCAAATACACCAACAAGTCCTAAAATATCATACGAACTTAGTTGAAACCTCAAATCACATAAAACAATACTAAAACCACGAATCATACCCCAATTCAAGCTTAAGGAACTTAAGAATTTCTAACTTCTACATTCGATGCCGAAACCTATCAAATCAAGTCTGATTGACCTCAAATTTTGCACACAAGCCATAAATGACATAACGGGGCTATATCAAGGAGATGACTTTTTGATATCAGGGTCGAAATCCAGTTCTGAAAATTTTCATAGCTCTGTTATGTCATTTATGACTTGTGTGCAAAATTTGAGGTCAATCGGACTTGATTTGATAGGTTTCGGCATCGAATGTAGAAGTTGGAAATTCTTAAGTTCCTTAAGCTTGAATGGGGGTATGATTCGTGGTTTTAACGTTGTTTTATGTGATATGGGATTTTAACTAAGTTCGTATGATATTTTAGGACTTGTTAGTATATTTTGTTGAGGTTCCGAGGGTCTCGGGTGAGTTTCGGATGGTTAACGGATCAAATTTTGGACTTAAACAGCTACTGGAAATTTTTCTGCTGGAAATATACTGGAAATCAAGGTTGGAAATCGAGGTTGGAAATAGGCTGGAAATCGAGGCTGGAAATAGGTTGGAAATCGAGGTTGGAAATTGAGGGCAGCGCCTAGACAGAAACTTTAAGTTATAAAAAGGGGACTTAGTCCCATTTTCTATTTTTGACAAATTGGGGCTTTAGGAGAGACGATGTTTGAGAGATTTTAAAGAAAAAACATCGGGGTAAGTGATTGTAACTCAGATTTGGTCCATATACACAAATATATCATTATTTTCATCATTTAATTAGTGTTTTGAGATGAAAACTTGGGGAAGATTGTAGATATTTCATAAAACGATTTTTTGAGATTTCGATGTCGATTTGGAGTTAGATTTGAGTAAAACTAGTATGGTTGGACTCGTAATTGAATGGGTTATCGAATTTTGTGAGTTTCGCCAGATTCTGAGATATGGTCCCCACGGGCGATTTTTTGGTTAAATTTTGGATTTTGTTAGAAAAATTATATTTTCTTATGGAATTTATTCCTATAATTGGTATTGATTGAATTGAATTAATTATGATTAGATTCGAGCCGATCGGAGTCAAAAAATCGAGAAAAAGGCATATTACTCGACTGATTGTGCGTGGTTCGAGGTAAGTGACATGTCTAACCTTGTGTGGGGAAAATTTCCCTTAGGATTGGTATTGATATAAAAATGTTGATGTGTTGAAAGTCATGTACATGAGGTGACAAGTATGTACACGGTCTAAATGTGGAAGATTATGTTTTTAAATTGTATATAGCACTGTTGTATATTGATTAAATTATTTTATTCTGTTATATTCAGCGTCCTTTATATATTTTTGTATCTTAAATTTGCCTGACATGTTCCTGCTAAGTGTGTTACCTGTTTAGTTGAAACTCTGTTTATTTTGTTCTATGCATTATTTGAAGGATGAATTTCTTAAATTTAAATATTATTAAAAATGAAGTATTTTACATTTAAAATTTTGATATTTAGACAAGGTGTTAAATTTGTGAAATATTATTTTTGCTGAATATTTTGTGAGATTTTTGTACTCATTGTGATTGAGCCATGAGCTCTTTATTGTAGAAAATTATTGTTGTTGATTTATTTTGGCATGAGCCGTGATCTCTTTATTGTGGAAAAATATTGTTGTTGTTGATTTATTTTGGCATGAGTCGTGAGCTCCTTATTGTGGAAAAATATTATTGTTGATTTATTTTGGCATGAGCCGTGAGCTCTTTATTGTGAAAAAATATTGTTGTTGTTGATTTATTTTGGCATGAGCCGTGAGCTCCTTATTGTGAAAAATATTATTGTTGTTGATTTATTTTGATAAGTTGAAATATTTGGGCACTTGAGGTGCAAATTATGATATTGATACGCATGCGGTGGTATAAGGTCTGGGTGTTAAAACGCATGCGGTGAGATAAGGGTGGCTTGATACGCGTGGCTAGTAGGGAAACTACTAGAATACATGCAGTGTGATAAGGATGGCTAAAACGTGGGATGCTATTTTGGGAAAAATATTTTCTTTAAATTTTAATGTGAAGGCTCCCGCGGTGATATAAGAAAATGATATTTTGTGAATTTATTTATGATTTGGGACTACAAGGCGGTACCTCGGGAGTGCCCTTGTTGATATTTCTTTATGGCTACATTGCCTTTGGTTATTTTTGGTGTTTTCTTAAAGTTGTAAATTTCTATTTTTCTTATGCGAGGTGTTAATTGCCCTTATTCTGTGTAGTTAAATTGTGATATACTACTTACTTGATTTATCCCCATTGTCATTATTGTTAAACTTTTCTCCCTGTCTTTTATTATTCCAGTAGGGCCTGACCTGACCTTGTCACTACTCTACCGAGGTTAGGCTTGGCACTTACTGGGCACCGCTGTGATGTACTCATACTACGCTTCTGCACATCTTTTTGTGTAGATCCAGGTACATCTTATCAGACCAGGCATCAGTGAATTAGCCATACGAGGAGACTTCGAGGTATATCTGCTAGCATCCGCAGACTCCGGAGTCCCATTCTATCTTATTATGTTGTCTTCTTTATTTTCTTTAGACTCTGATGTATAGAGACATTGAGAATAAATTCTTAGAAGCTTGTGACTTATTCCTACCGGGTTTTGGGAGTTGAAATTGTTAAATTTGCAGTTCTTATTTATTCGACCGTTAAGGATTAAATTTCAATTTATATTATGTTATTCCACATTGATAGGCTTACCTAGTCTTAGAGACAAGGTTCCATCACGACATCCTACGAAGGGAATTTGAGGTCGTGACAAGTTGGTATCAGAGCTCTAGGTTCATAAGTATTATGAGTCACAAGAAAGTTTAGTAGAGTCTCGCGGATCGGTACGAAGACGTCTGTAGTTATCTTCGGGAGGCTATGTAACTATTAGGAAAATGTTCACTTCTTTGATTCCTTATCGTGCGCATTTGTTGACTTAGAAGTTCTAAACCATTGTCTTTCTATTCTCTCATAGATGGTGAGGACACGCATAACTGGATCCAATAATTAGACACCCGCGCCTCCTGTTGGACCGCAAGAGGCCGGGGCCGGGGCAGAGGACGGGCTAGAGACCGAGGAAGACCACGTGGTGCAACCAGAGCACCCGCACGAGCTGCTGCAGAGGAACCACCAGTAGATCCAGTTGGAGAACAGGCGCCTGAGATGCCTGTTACTACTCCTGCACTTCAGGAGACTCTTGCCTAGTTTTTGAGCATGTTTGGCACTCTAGCTCAAGCACGGTTAATTCCACTTGCTCCTGTCACATCTCAGGTCGGGGGAGAAGCACAGACTCCCGCCGCCCGTACCCCAGAGCCACGGGCCCAAGTTGACTGTGCCCTAGAGGTTATACCAGTACATCCAGTTATCCTAGTTCAGCCCGAGGCTAGGGCAGTAGTTTCAGAGGGGGAGAAACTCAGGCTTGAGAGGTACAAGAAGTACCACCCTCCCATTTTCAACGGTTTAGCTTCATAGGATGCTCAGGGTTTTCTTGAGGAAGGTCACTGTATTCTCCGTACTATGGGTATTGTGGATTCTAGTGGGGTTTCTTTCACATCTTTCTAGCTTAGAGGAGCGGCCTACCAGTGTTGGCGGGCATATGAGATGCACATCACATACCAACAGGTGGTGTCAATTGCTAAGTTATTAGAGGGTATGTAGACTCGGGAGAGAGAAGAGAGGGAAGCTAAGAGACCTCGAGATTCTGGCACATATAACAGTTCTCGTTCCCCAGCTGTAGCCCGTCATGGTAGAGGTTATGTAAGTCGTCCTATTCATTCAGCCCTTCCAGCTTCCGGCGGTATTCCGGCTACTCCCAGACCTTAGGTTCCATATTATGCACCGCCAGTGTCTACTGTACCTCCTGTACGGAGTGCTTTCAGCGGTCAGTCCAGCCGACCAGGCCTGAGCTAGTCTCAGCAGCCACGTCCTCCAAGGGCTTATTTTGAGTGTGGTGACACTCGTCATATAATGAGGGATTGCCACAGACTTTGGAGGGGTGTACCTATACAGATTTCTCAGGCCTATTCCACAGGGCCCTAAGGCTTCTCTGTCCATGATCACTGCATCAGTTGCTAATCCACCTGCACAGCCAGCTAGAGTTGGAAGTCGGACAGGTAGAGGTCACCCTAGAGGGGGAGGCCAGGCCAGATATTATGCCTTTCCTTCTAGGACGGAGGCAGTTGCATCCGATTCTGTTATCACAAGTATTGTTTCGGTCTGTCATAAAGATGCATCAGTCTTATTTGATCCAGGCTCCACTTACTCTTATGTGTCATCTTATTTTGCCCTGTATTTGGGCGTATCCCATGATTCTTTGAGTTCATTTATTTATGCATCTACACCCGTGGTTGAATCTATTATTGTTGACTGCATGTATCGGCCGTGTTTGATTGTTATCAGTGATTTTGAGACCAGAGCTGATTTATTATTGCTAAGTATGGTGGATTTCGATATTATTTTGGGCATGGACTGGTTATCACCCTATAACTCTATCCTTGATTGTCACACCAAGACGGTGATGTTGGCTATTCCGGGTCAACCACGGCTAGAGTGGAGAGGTACCTTGGATCATGTTCCTAGCATGGTTATTTCATTTCTTAAGGCTCAACGAATGGTTGAGAAGGGGTGCGATGCATATCTAGCCTATGTGAGAGATGTTAGTATTGATACTTCTATCGTGGAGTCAGTTCCTGTAGTAACGGATTTTCCTGATGTATTTCCAGCGGATCTTCCAGGTATGACACCCAACAGGGATATTTACTTTGGCATTGATTTGTTACCGAGCACTCAGCCAATTTCTATTCCACCATATCGTATGGCCCCAGCAGAATTGAAGGAATTAAAGGAGCAGTTACAGGAGCTACTTGATAAGGGTTTTGTTCGGCCTAGTGTATTGCCTTGGGGTGCTCCTGTCTTATTTGTGAAGAAGAAGGATGGCTCTATGCGGATGTGTATTGATTACCGCCAGCTGGACTAGGTTACAGTGAAGAACATGTATCCATTGCTATGTATTGATGACCTATTTGATCAGCTTCAGGGTGCTAGAGTGTTCTCTAAGATCGACTTGCATTCAAGCTATCATCAGTTGAAGATTCGGGAACCAGATATCCCGAAGATTACTTTCAGGACTCGGTATGGTCATTACGAGTTCCTGGTGATGTCTTTTGGGTTGACCAATGCCCCAGTAGCATTTATGCACTTAATGAATAGTGTATTTCAGCCCTATCTTGATTCTTTCGTCATTGTGTTTATTGACGACATTCTGGTGTATTCCCGAAATCGAGAGGATCATGAACAACATGTGAGGACTGTGCTTCAGACTTTGAGAGAAACGAAGTTGCATGCAAAATTTTTAAAGTGTGAATTCTGGCTTGGTTCAGTAGGATTTTTGGGTCATGTGGTAATGAACAAGGGGATCCAAGTAGATCCAAAGAAAATTGAAGCAGTGGAGAGTTGGCCCAGACCGTCATTAGCTACTGAGATCTGGAGTTTTCTTGGCTTGGCTGGCTACTATCGCCGATTTGTAGATGGTTTCTCTTCTATTGCTGCACCTATGACCAAATTGACCCAGAAGGGTGTTCCGTTCAGGTGGACCAAGGAATGTGAGGAGAGCTTTCACTAGTATTAGTATTGCCTACAGGTTCAGGGTCTTATACTGTGTATTGTGATGCGTCGCGCATTGGTTTCGGCACAGTGTTGATGCAAGACGGTAGGGTGATTTCCTGTGCATCCAGACAGTTAAAGGTACATGAGAAGAATTATCCGGTCTACGACCTTGAGTTAGTAGCTATTATTCATGCCTTGAAGATTTGGCTGTATTATTTGTACGATGTCCATTGTGAGGTTTATAACGAGCACCGGAGTCTACAACATCTGTTTAAACAGAAGGATTTTAATTTGCGGCAGCAGAGGTGGTTGGAGTTGCTTAAGGATTATGATATCACCATTCTCTATCATCCCGGAAAGGCCAATGTGGTGAACGATGCCTTGAGTCGTAAGGCGGAGAGTTTGGGCATCTTAGCATACTTACCGGTAGTAGAGAGGCCTTTAGCCTTGGATGTTCAGGCCTTGGCCAACCAGTTTGTTAGATTGGATGTTTCCGAGCTGAGCTGAGTTTTGGCTTGTGTGGTTTCTTAGTCTTCTCTGTATGATCGTATCAGGGAGCATCAATATGATGACCCTCATCTGCTTGTCCTTAAGGACACAGTTCAGCATAGTGACGCCAAAGAAGTCACTATTAGAGATGATGATGTATTACGGATACATGGCAGGCTATGTGTGCCTAATGTAGATGGTTTGCGTGAGTTGATTCTGCAGGAGGCTCATAGTTCGCGGTACTCCATCCAGGTGCCACGAAGATGTATTAGGACTTGAGACAATACTATTGGTGGAGGTGGATGAAAAATGACATAGTGGAATATGTAGCTCGGTGCCTAAATTGTCAGCAGGTGAAATATGAGCATTAGAGACAGGGTGGATTGCTTCAGAAGTTAGAGATTATAGAGTG
>NW_027174974.1:0-21108 GCF_000390325.3 Nicotiana tomentosiformis
CGCCTAAAATTTTCCGGGCCATCAAATACGACCTAAGGAACCATAGTAACCACCCCGCCATGATCGTTCCTCATTTTTTGCGTTTTTCGGCCAAACAACAAGAATTCCGCGCGATTCCCATATTTTTGTGTGTTATAGCCCACGCCTTCCGAGTGGTCCCGGGACCACCTGACCCCTATCGCCTAAAATTTATCCAGTCTATCAAATACGACCTAAGGAACCATAGTATCCGCCCCGCCATGATCATTCCTCATTTTTTGCGTTTTTCGGCCAAACAACTAGAATTCCGCGCGATTCCCATATTTTTGTGTGTTATAGCCCACGCCTTCCGAGTGGTCCCGGGACCTCCGGACCCCTAACGCCTAATATTTTTCCGGTCTATCAAATAAGACCAAAGGAACCATAGTCACCGCCCTGCCAAGATCTTTCCACATTTTTTGCATGTTACTGAAAAAGACCTAGAATTTCGCCCGATTCCCATATTTTCGTGTGCTATACCCACGCATTCCGAGTGGTCCCAAGAGTCGCGGACCCCGATCGCCTAAAATTTTTCCGGGCAATCAAATACGACCTAAGGAACCATATTATCCGCCCTACCATGATAGTTCCTTATTTTTTGCATTTTTCGGCCAAACAACTAGAATTCCGCGCGATTCCCATATTTTTGTGTGTTATAGCCCACGCCTTCCGAGGGGTCCCGGGACCTCCGGACCCCGATCGCCTAAAAAAATTCCGGACTAACAAATACGACCTAAGGAACCATAGTATCCGCCCCGCCATGATCGTTCCTCATTTTTTGCGTTTTTCGGCCAAACAACTAGAATTTTGCCTGATTCCCATATTTTCGTGTGCTATACCCACGCATTCCGAGTAGTCCCAAGTGACGCGGACCCCTATCGCCAAAAAATTTTCCGGACGATCAAATCAGACCAAAAGAACCATAGTCACCGCCCAGCCAAGATCGTTCCTAGTTTTTTCCGTTTTTCGGCCAAAAAACTAGAATTCCGCGCTATTCCCATATTTTCGTGTCCTATAGCCCACGCCTTCCAAGTGAACCCGGGAACTCCGGACCCCTATCGCCTAAAATTTTTCCGGACTATCAAATACGACCTAAGGAACCATAGTCACCACCCAGCCATGATCATTCCTCATTTGTTGCGTTTTTCGGCCAAAAAACTAGAATTCCGCCCGATTACAATATTTTTGGGTGCTATTGCCCACCCTTCCAAGTGGTTCCGGGAACCCCGGACCCCGATCGACTAAAATTTTTCGGGGCCATCAAATACGACCTAAGGAACCATAGTAACCGCCCCGCCATCATCGTTTCTCATTTTTTGCATTTTTTGGCCAAAAAACTAGAATTACGCCCGATTCCCATATTTTCGTGTGCTATACCCATGCCTTCCAAGTGGTCCAGGGGAGCCGCGGACCCCGATCGCCTAAAATTTTTCCGGACTATCAAATACGACCTAAGGTACCATAGTCACCGCCCCACCATGATCGTTCCAAATGCTTTGCATTTTTCGGCCAAAAAACTAGAACTCCGCGCGATTTGCATATTTTCGTGTGCTATAGCTTACGCCTTCCGAATGGTCCCGGGAGCCGAGGACCCCGATCACCTAAAATATTTTGGGCCATCAAATACGATCTAAGGAACCATAGTCACCGCCCTGCCATGATCGTTCCTCATTTATTGCGTTTTTCGACCAAAAAACTAGAATTCCGCTCGATTACCATATTTTTGTGTGCCCCACGCCTTCCGAGTGGGCCGGGCCGCCGGACTCGGATCACCTAAAAAATTTTCGAGCCATCAATTAGGACTAAGGAACCATAGTCACCGCCCCACCATGATCATTCCTAGTCTTTTGCGTTTTTCAGCCAAAAAACTAGAATTCCGCGCGATTTCCATATTTTCGTGTGCTTTAGCCCACGCCTTCAAAGGGGTCCCGGGAACCCCGAACCCCGATCGTCGTCTAAAACTTTTCCGGGCCATCAAATACGACCTAAGGAACCATAGTAACCACCCCGCCATGATCGTTCCTCATTTTTTGCGTTTTTCGGCCAAACAACTAGAATTTCGCCCGATTCCCATATTTTCGTGTGCTATACCCACGCATTCCGAGTGGTCCCAAGAGCCGCGGACCCCGATCGCCTAAAATTTTTCCGGACTATCAAATAAGACCTAAGGAACCATAGTCACCGCCCAGCCATGATCGTTCCTAGTTTTTTCCGTTTTTCGGCCAAAAAACTAGAATTCCGCGCGATTCCCATATTTTCGTGTCCTATAGCCCAAGCCTTCCAAGTGAATCCGGGAACTCCGGACCCCTATCGCCTAAAATTTTTACGGACTATCAAATTAGACCTAAGGAACCATAGTCACCGCCCAGCCATGATCATTCCTCATTTGTTGCGTTTTTCGGCCAAAAAACTAGACTTCCGCCCGATTACAATATTTTTGTGTGCTATTGCCCACCCTTCCAAGTGGTTTCGGGACCCCCGGACCCCGATCGCCTAAAATTTTTCCGGGCCGTCAACTACGACCTAAGGAACCATAGTAACCGCCCCGCGATCATCGTTTCTCATTTTTTGCATTTTTCGGTCAAAAAACTAGAATTATGCCCGATTCCCATATTTTCGTGTGCTATACCCACGCCTTCCAAGTGGTCCGGGGAGCCGCGGACCCCGATCGCCTAAAACTTTTCCGGACTATCAAATACGACCTAAGGTACCATAGTCACCGCCCCACCATGATCGTTCCAAATGCTTTGCATTTTTCGTTCAAAAAACTAGAACTCCGCGCGATTTGCATATTTTCGTGTGCTATAGCTTACGCCTTCCGAGTGGTCCCGGGAGCCGTGGACACCAATCGCCTAAAATTTTCCGGGCCATCAAATACGACCTAAGGAACCATAGTCACCTCCCAGCCATGATCATTCCTCATTTTTTGCGCTTTTCGGCCAAAAAACTAGAATTCCGCCCGATTACAATATTTTTGTGTGCTATTGCCCACCCTTCCAAGTGGTTCCGAGACCCCCGGACCCCGATCGCCTAAATTTTTTCCGGGCCATCAACTATGACCTAAGGAACCATAGTAACCGCCCCGCGATCATCGTTTCTCATTTTTTGCATTTTTCGGCCAAAAAACTAGAATTACGCCCGATTCTCATATTTTCGTGTGCTATACCCACGCCTTCCAAGTGGTCCGGGGAGCCGCGGACCCCGATCGCCTAATACTTTTCCGGACTATCAAATACGACCTAAGGTACCATAGTCACCGCCCCACCATGATCGTTCCAAATGCTTTGCATTTTTCGGCCAAAAAACTAGAACTCCGCGCGATTTGCATATTTTCGTGTGCTATAGCTTACGCCTTCCGAGTGGTCCCGGGAGCCGTGGACCCCGATCGCCTAAAATTTTCTGGGCCATCAAATACAACCTAAGGAACCATAGTCACCGCCCCGCCATGATCGTACCTCATTTATTGCGTTTTTCGGCCAAAAAACTAGAATTCCGCTCGATTAGCATATTTTTGTGTGCTATTGCCCACGCCTTCCAAGTGGGCCAGGCCGCCGGACTCGGATCGCCTAAAAATTTTCCGGACTATCGAATATGACCTAAGGAACCATAGTATCCACCCCACCATGATCGTTCCTCATTTTTTGCGTTTTTCGGCCAAACAACTAGAATTTCGCCCGATTCCCATATTTTCGTGTGCTATACCCACGCATTCCGAGTGGTCCCAAGAGACGCGGACCCCTATCGCCTAAAATTTTTCCGGACTATCAAATAAGACCTAAGGAACCATAGTCACCGCCCAGCCATGATCGTTCCTAGTTTTTTCCGTTTTTCGGCCAAAAACTAGAATTCCGCGCGATTCCCATATTTTCGTGTCCTATAGCCCACGCCTTCCAAGTGAATCCGGGAACTCCGGACCCCTATCGCCTAAAATTTTTACGGACTATCAAATACGACCTAAGGAACCATAGTCACCGCCCAGCCATGATCATTCCTCATTTGTTGCATTTTTCGGCCAAAAAACTAGAATTCCGCCCGATTACAATATTTTTGTGTGCTATTGCCCACCCTTCCAAGTGGTTTCGGGACCCCCGGACCCCGATCGCCTAAAATTTTTCCGGGCCATCAACTACGACCTAAGTAACCGCCCCGCGATCATCGTTTCTCATTTTTTGCATTTTTCGATCAAAAAACTAGAATTACGCCCGATTCCCATATTTTCGTGTGCTATACCCACGCCTTCCAAGTTGTCCGGGGAGCCGCGGACCCCGATCGCCTAAAACTTTTCCTGACTATCAAATACGATCTAAGGTACCATAGTCACCGCCCCACCATGATCGTTCTAAATGCTTTGCATTTTTCGGCCAAAGAACTAGAACTCCACGCGATTTGCATATTTTCGTGTGCTATAGCTTACGCCTTCCGAGTGGTCCCAGGAGCCGCGGACCCCAATCGCCTAAAAATTTTCGGGCCATCAAATACGACCTAAGGAACCATAGTCACCGCCCAGCCATGATCATTCCTCATTTGTTGCGCTTTTCGGCCAAAAAACTAGAATTCCGCCCGATTACAATATTTTTGTGTGCTATTGCCCACCCTTCCAAGTGGTTCCGGGACCCCCGGACCCCGATCGCCTAAAATTTTTCCGGGCCGTCAACAATGACCTAAGGAACCATAGTAACCGCCCCGCGATCATCGTTTCTCATTTTTGCATTTTTCGGCCAAAAAACTAGAATTACGCCCGATTCCCATATTTTCGTGTGCTATACCCACGCCTTCCAAGTGGTCCGGGGAGCCGCGGACCCCGATCGCCTAAAACTTTTCCGGACTATCAAATACGACCTAAGGTACCATAGTCACCGCCCCACCATGATCGTTCCAAATGCTTTGCAATTTTCGGCCAAAAAACTAGAACTCCGCGCGATTTGCATATTTTCGTGTGCTATAGCTTACGCCTTCCGAGTGGTCCCGGGAGCCGTGGACCCCGATCGCCTAAAATTTTCCGGGCCATCAAATACAACCTAAGGAACCATAGTCACCGCCCCGCCATGATCGTTCCTCATTTATTGCGTTTTTCGGCCAAAAAACTAGAATTCCGCTCGATTAGCATATTTTTGTGTGCTATTGCCCAGGCCTTCCGAGTGGGCCAGGCCGCCGGACTCGGATCGCCTAAAAAATTTCCGGACTATCGAATATGACCTAAGGAACCATAGTATCCGCCCCGCCATGATCGTTCCTCATTTTTGCGTTTTTCGGGGAAACAACTAGAATTTCGCCCGATTCCCATATTTTCGTGTGCTATACCCACGCATTCCGAGTGGTCCCAAGAGACGCGGACCCCTATCGCCTAAAATTTTTCCGGACTATCAAATAAGACCTAAGGAACCATAGTCACCGCCCAGCCATGATCGTTCCTAGTTTTTTCTGTTTTTCGGCCAAAAAACTAGAATTCCGCGCGATTCCCATATTTTCGTGTCCTATAGCCCACGCCTTCCAAGTGAACCCGGGAACTCCGGACCCCTATCGCCTAAAATTTTTCCGGACTATCAAATACGACCTAAGGAACCATAGTCACCGCCCAGCCATGATCATTCCTCATTTGTTGCATTTTTCGGCCAAAAAACTAGAATTCCGCCTGATTACAATATTTTTGTGTGCTATTGCCCACCATTCCAAGTCGTTCCGGGACTCCCGGACCCCGATCGACTAAAAATTTTCCGGGCCGTCAAATACGACCTAAGGAACCATAGTAACCGCCCCGCCATCATCGTTTCTCATTTTTTGTATTTTTCGGCCAAAAAACTAGAATTACGCCCGATTCCCATATTTTCGTGTGCTATACCCACGCCTTCCAAGTGGTCCTGGGAGCCGCGGACCCTGATCGACAAAAATTTTTCCGGACTATCAAATACGAACTAAGGTACAATAGTCACCGCCCCACCATGATCGTTCCAAATGCTTTGCATTTTTCGGCCAATAAACTAGAACTCCGCGCGATTTGCATATTTTCGTGTGCTATATAGCTTACGCCTTCCGAGTGGTCCCAGGAGCCGTGGACCCCGATCGCCTAAAATTTTCCGGGCCATCAAATACGACCTAAGGAACCATAGTCACCTCCCCGCCATGATCGTTCCTCATTTATTGTGTTTTTCGGCCAAAAAAGTAAAATTCCGCTCGATTACCATATTTTTGTGTGCCCCACGCCTTCCGAGTGGGCCGGGCCGCCGGACTCGGATCGCCTAAAAATTTTTGGGCCATCAATTAGGACCTAAGGAACCATAGTCACCGCCTCGCCATGAACGTTCCTCATTTTTAGCATTTTTGGCCAAAAGACTAGAATTCCGCCCGATTCCCATATTTTTGTGTGCTATCGCCCACACCTTCCGAGTGGGTCGGGGCCCCCGGAGCCGGATCGCCTAAAAATTTTCCGGACTATCAAATACGACCTAAGGAACCATAGTCACCGCCCCGCCATGATCATTCCTAGTCTTTTGCGCTTTTCAGCCAAAAAACTAGAATTCCGCGCGATTTCCATATTTTCGTGTGCTTTAGCCCACGCCTTCAAAGGGGTCCCGGGAACCCCGAACCCCGATCGTCTAAAACTTTTCCGGGCCATCAAATATGACCTAAGGAACCATAGTAACCACCCTGCCATGATCGTTCCTCATTTTTTGCATTTTTCGGCCAAACAACTAGAATTTTGCCCGATTCCCATATTTTCGTGTGCTATACCCGCGCATTCCGAGTGGTCCCAAGAGCAGCGGACCCCGATCGCCTAAAATTATTCCGGACTATCAAATAAGACCTAAGGAACCATAGTCACCGCCCAGCCATGATCGTTCCTAGTTTTTTCCGTTTTTCGGCCAAAAAACTAGAATTCTGCACGATTCCCATATTTTCGTGTCCTATAGCCCACGCCTTCCAAGTGAATCCGGGAACTCCGGACCCCTATCGCCTAAAATTTTTATGGACTATCAAATATGACCTAAGGAACCATAGTCACCACCCAGCCATGATCATTCCTCATTTGTTGCGTTTTTCGGCCAAAAAACTAGAATTCCGCTCGATTAGCATATTTTTGTGTGCTATTGCCCACGCCTTCCGAGTGGGCCAGGATGCCAGACTCGAATCGCCTAAAAAATTTCCGGACTATCAAATACGACCTAAGGAACCATAGTATCCGCCCCGCCATGATCGTTCCTCATTTTTTGCATTTTTCGGCCAAACAACTAGAATTTCGCCCGATTCCCATATTTTCGTGTGCTATACCCACGCATTCCTAGTGTTCCCAAGAGACGCGGACCCCTATCGCCTAAAATTTTTCCGGACTATCAAATAAGACCTAAGGAACCATAGTCACCGCCCAGCCATGATCGTTCCTAGTTTTTTCCGTTTTTCGGCCAAAAAACTAGAATTCCGCGCGATTCCCATATTTTCGTGTCCTATAACCCACGCCTTCCAAGTGAACCCGGGAACTCCGGACCCCTATCGCCTAAAATTTTTCCGGACTATCAAATATGACCTAAGGAACCATAGTCACCGCCCAGCCATGATCATTCCTCATTTGTTGCGTTTTTCGGCCAAAAAACTAGAATTCCGCCCGATTACAATATTTTTGTGTGCTATTGCCCACCATTCCAAGTCGTACCGGGAGTCCCGGACCCCGATCGACTAAAATTTTTTCGGGTCGTCAAATACGACCTAAGGAACCATAGTAACCGCCCTGCGATCATCGTTTCTCATTTTTTGCATTTTTCGGCCAAAAAACTAGAATTACGCCGGATTCCCATATTTTCGTGTGCTATACCCATGCCTTCCAAGTGGTCCAGGGAGCCGCGGACCCCGATCGACAAAAATTTTTCTGGACAATCAAATATGACCTAAGGTACAATAGTCACCGCCCCACCATGATCGTTCCAAATGCTTTGCATTTTTCGGCCAATAAACTAGAACTCCGCGTGATTTGCATATTTTCGTGTGCTATATAGCTTACGCCTTCCGAGTGGTCCCAGGAGCCGTGCACCCCGATCGCCTAAAATTTTCCGGGCCATCAAATACGACCTAAGGAACCATAGTCACCGCCCCGCCATGATCGTTCCTCATTTATTGCATTTTTCGGCCAAAAAACTAAAATTCCGCTCGATTACCATATTTTTGTGTGCCCCACGCCTTCCGAGTGGGCCGGGATGCCGGACTCGGATCGCCTAAAAAACTTTTGGGCCATCAATTAGGATCTAAGGAACCATAGTCACCGCCTCGCCATGACCGTTCCTCATTTTTTGCATTTTTGGCTAAAAAACTAGAATTCCGCCCAATTCCCATATTTTTGTGTGCTATCGCCCACACCTTCCGAGTGGGTCGGGGCCCCCAGAGCCGGATCGCCTAAAGATTTTCCGGACTATCAAATACGACCTAAGGAACCATAGTCACCGCCCCGCCATGATCATTCCTAGTCTTTTTTCGTTAATCAGCCAAAAAACTAGAATTCCGCGCGATTTCCATATTTTCGTGTGCTTTAGCCCACGCCTTCAAAGGGGTCCCGGGAACCCCGAACCCCGATCGTCTAAAAATTTTCCGGGCCATCAAATATGACCTAAGGAACGATAGTAACCACCCCGCAATGATCGTTCCTCATTTTTTGCGTTTTTCGGCCAAACAACTAGAATTTCGCCGGATTCCCATATTTTCGTGTGCTATACCCACGCATTCCGAGTGGTCCCAAGAGCCGCGGACCCCGATCGCCTAAAAATTTTTCCGGCCATCAAATATGACATAAGGAACCATAGTAACCACCCCGCCATGATCGTTCCTCAATTTTTGCATTTTTTGGCCAAACAACTAGAATTACGCGCGATTCCCATATTTTTGTGTGTTATAGCCCACGCCTTCCAAGTGGTCCCGGGACCTCCTGACCCCTATCGCCTAAAAATTTTCCGGACTATCAAATAAGACCTAAGGAACCATAGTATCCGCCCCGCCATGATCGTTCCTCATTTTTAGCGTTTTTCGGCCAAACAACTAGAATTCCGCGCGATTCCCATATTTTTGTGTGTTATAGCCTACACCTTACGAATGGTCCCGGGACCTCCGGACCCCTATCGCCTAATATTTTTCCGGACTATCAAATAAGACCAAAGGAACCATAGTCACCGCCCTGCCAAGATCTTTCCACATTGTTTGCATGTTACTGAAAAAGACCTAGAATTTCGCCTGATTCCCATATTTTCGTGTGCTATACCCACGCATTCCGAGTGGTCCCAAGAGCCGCGGACCCCGATCGCCTAAAATTTTTCTGGGCAATCAAATACGACCTAAGGAACCATAGTATCCGCCCCGCCATGATCGTTCCTTATTTTTTGCGTTTTTCGGACAAACAACTAGAATTCCGCGCGATCCCATATTTTTGTGTGTTATAGCCCACGCCTTCCGAGTGGTCCCGGGTCTCCGGACCCCTATCGCCTAAAATATTTCCGGACTATCAACTAAGGCCTAAGGAACCATAGTCACCGCCCAGTCATGATCGTTCCTAGTTTTTTCTGTTTTTCGGCCAAAAAACTAGAATTTCGCGCGATTCCTATATTTTCGTGTCCTATAGCCCA
Source organism: Nicotiana tomentosiformis (assembly GCF_000390325.3). Lineage (NCBI taxonomy): Eukaryota > Viridiplantae > Streptophyta > Magnoliopsida > Solanales > Solanaceae > Nicotiana > Nicotiana tomentosiformis. The sequence goes on from NW_027174974.1 coordinate 9,615, forward strand.
GGCCTTCCAAGTGAACCCGGGAACTCCGGACCCCTATCGCCTAAAATTTTTCCTTACTATAAAATACGACCTAAGGAACCATAGTCACCGCCCAGCCATGATCGTTCCTCATTTTTTGCATTTTTTGGCCAAAAAACTAGAATTCCGCCCGATTCCCATAATTTTGTGTGCTATCGCCCACGCCTTCAAAGGGGTCCCGGGAACCCGAACCCCATCGTCTAAAAATTTTCCGGTCCATCGAATACGACCTAAGGAACCATAGTAACCACCCCGCCATGATCGTTCCTCATTTTTTGCGTTTTTCGGCGAAACAACTAGAATTTCGCCGATTCCCATATTTTCGTGTATACCCACGCATTCCTAGTGGTCCCAAGAGCCGCAGACCCCGATCGCCTAAAATTTTTCCGGACTATCAAATAAGACCTAAGGAACCATAGTCACCGCCCAGCCATGATCGTTCCTAGTTTTTTCAATTTTTCGGCCAAAAAACTAGAATTCCGCGCGATTCCCATATTTTCGTGTGCTATAGCCCACGCTTTCCAAGCGAACCCGGGAACTCCGGACCCCTATCGCCTAAAATTTTTCTGGACTATCAAATACGACCTAAGGAACAATAGTCACCGCCCAGCCATGATCATTCCTCATTTGTTGCGTTTTTCGGCCAAAAATCTAGAATTCCGCCCGATTACAATATTTTTGTGTGCTATTATTGCCCACCCTTCCAAGTGGTTCCGGGACCCCCGGACCCCGATCGCCTAAAATCTTTCCGGGCCGTCAAATACGACCTAAGGAACCATAGTAACCGCCCCTTGATCATCGTTTCTCATTTTTTGAATTTTTCGGCCAAAAAACTAGAATTACGCCCGATTCCCATATTTTCGTGTGCTATACCCACGCCTTCGAAGTGGTCCGGGGAGCAGCGGACCCCGATCGCCTAAAATTTTTCTGGACTATCAAATATGACCTAAGGTACCATAGTCAACGCCCCACCATGATCGTTCCAAATGCTTTGCATTTTCGGCCAAAAAACTAGAACTCCGCGCGATTTGCATATTTTCGAGTGCTATAGCTTACGTCTTCCGAGTGGTCCCGGGAGTCGTGGTCCCCGATCGCCTAAAATTTTCCGGGCAATCAAATACGACCTAAGGAACCATAGTCACCGCCCTGCCATGATCGTTCCTCATTTATTGCATTTTTCAGCCAAAAAGCTAGAATTTCGCTCCATTACCATATTTTTGTGTGCCCCATGCCTTCCGAGTGGGCCGGGCCGCCGGACTCGGATCGCCTAAAAAATTTTCAGGCCATCAATTAGGAAAAAAGGAACCATAGTCACTGCCTCGCCATGATCGTTCCTCATTCTTTGCATTTTTTGGCCAAAAAACTAGAATTCCGCCCGATTCCCATATTTTTGTGTGCTATCGCCCACGCCTTCCGAATGGGTCGGGCCCCCGGAGCCGGATCGCCTAAAAATTTTTCGGACTATCAAATACGACTTAAGGAACCATAGTCACCGCCCCGCCATGATCCTTCCTAGTCTTTTGCGTTTTTCAGCCAAAAACTAGAATTCCTCGCGATTTCCATATTTTCGTGTGCTTTAGCCCACGCCTCCAAAGAGGTCCCGGGAACCCGAACCCCGATCGTCTAAAAAATTTCCGGGCCATCAAATACGACCTAAGGAACCATAGTAACCACCCCGCCATGATCGTTCCTCATTTTTTGCGTTTTTCGGGCAAACAACTAGAATTTCGCCCGATTCCCATATTTTCGTGTGCTATACCCACGGATTCCGAGTGGTCCCAAGAGCCGCGGACCCCGATCGCCTAAAATTTTTCCGGACTATCAAATAAGACCTAAGGAGCCATAGTCACCGCCCAGCCATGATCGTTCCTAGTATTTTCCATTTTTCGGCCAAAAAACTAGAATTCCGCGTGATTCCCATATTTTCGTGTCCTATAGCCCACGCCTTCCAAGTGAACCCGGGAACTCCGGACCCCTATCGCCTAAAATTTTTCCGGACTATCAAATACGACCTAAGGAACAATAGTCACCGCCTAGCCATGATCATTCCTCATTTGTTGCGTTTTTCTGCCAAAAATCTAAAATTCCGCCCGATTATAATATTTTTGTGTGCTATTGCCCTCCCTTCCAAGTGGTTCCGGGACCCCCGGACCCCGATCGCCTAAAATTTTTACGGGCCATCAAATACGACCTAAGGAACCATAGTAACCTCCCCGCGATCATCATTTCTCATTTTTTGTATTTTTCGGCCAAAAAACTAGAATTACGCCCGATTCCCATATTTTCGTGTGCTATACCCACGCCTTCCAAGTGGTTCGGGGAGCCGCGGACCCCGATCGCCTAAAATTTTTCCGGACTATCAAATACGACCTAAGGTACCATAGTCACCGCCCCAAAATTATCGTTCCAAATGCTTTGCATTTTTCGCCTAAAAAACTAGAACTCCGCGAGATTTGCATATTTTCGTGTGCTATAGCTTACGCCTTCCGAGTGGTCCCGGGAGCCGTGGACCCCGATCGCCTAAAATTTTCCGGGCCATCAAATACGACCTAAGGAACCATAGTCACCGCCCCGCTATGATCGTTCCTCATTTTTTGCGTTTTTCGGCCAAACAACTAGAATTTCGCCCGATTCCCATATTTTCGTGTGCTATACTCACGCATTCCGAGTGGTCCCAAGAGCCACGGACCCCGATCGCCTAAAATTTTTCCGGACTATCAAATAAGACCTAAGGAACCATAGTCACCGCCCAGCCATGATCGTTCCTAGTTTTTTCCGTTTTTCGGCCAAAAAACTAGAATTCCGCGCGATTCCCATATTTTCGTGTCCTATAGCCCACGCCTTCCAAGTGAACCCGGGAACTCCGGACCCCTATCGCCTAAAATTTTTCCGGACTATCAAATACGACCTAAGGAACCATAGTCACCGCCCAGCCATGATCATTCCTCATTTGTTGCGTTTTTCGGCCAAAAAACTAGAATTCCGCCCGATTACAATATTTTTGTGTGCTATTGCCCACCCTTCCAAGTGGTTCCGGGACCCCCGGACCCCGATCGCCTAAAATTTTTCCGGGCCGTCAAATACGACCTAAGGAACCATAGTAACCGCCCCGCCATCATCGTTTCTCATTTTTTGCATTTTTCGGCCAAAAAACTAGAATTACGCCCGATTCCCATATTTTCGTGTGCTATACCCACGCCTTCCAAGTGGTCCGGGGAGCCGCGGACCCCGATCGCCTAAAATTTTTCCGGACTATCAAATACGACCTAAGGTACCATAGTCACCGCCCCACCATGATCGTTCCAAATGCTTTGCATTTTTCGGCCAAAAAACTAGAACTCCGCGCGATTTGCATATTTTCGTGTGCTATAGCTTACGCCTTCCGAGTGGTCCCGGGAGCCGTGGACCCCGATCGCCTAAAATTTTCCGGGCCATCAAATACGACCTAAGGAACCATAGTCACCGCCCCGCCATGATCGTTCCTCATTTATTGCATTTTTCGGCCAAAAACCTAGAATTCCGCTCGATTACCATATTTTTGTGTGCCCCACGCCTTCCGAGTGGTCCTGGGACCTCCTGACCCCTATCGCCTAAAATTTTTCCGGACTATCAAATACGACCTAAGGAACCATAGTATCCGCCCCGCCATGATCGTTCCTCATTTTTTGCATTTTTTGGCCAAAAAACTAGAATTCCGCCCGATTCCCATATTTTTGTGTGCTATCGCCCACGCCTTCCGAGTGGGCCGGTCCCCCCGGAGCCGGATCGCCTAAAACTTTTCCGGACTATCAAATACGACCTAAGGAACCATAGTCACCGCCCCGCCATGATCGTTCCTAGTCTTTTGCGTTTTTCAGCCAAAAAACTAGAATTCCGCGCGATTTCCATATTTTCGTGTGCTTTATCCCACGCCTTCCAAGGGGTCCCGGGAACCCCGAACCCCGATCGTCTAAAAATTTTCCGGGCCATCAAATACGACCTAAGGAACCATAGTAACCACCCCGCCATGATCGTTCCTCATTTTTTGCGTTTTTCGGCCAAACAACTAGAATTTCGCCCGATTCCCATATTTTCGTGTGCTATACCCACGCATTCCGAGTGGTCCCAAGAGCCGCGGACCCCGATCGCCTAAAATTTTTCCGGACTATCAAATAAGACCTAAGGAACCATAGTCACCGCCCAGCCATGATCGTTCCTAGTTTTTTCCGTTTTTCGGCCAAAAAACTAGAATTCCGCGCGATTCCCATATTTTCGTGTCCTATAGCCCACGCCTTCCAAGTGAACCCGGGAACTCCGGACCCCTATCGCCTAAAATTTTTCCGGACTATCAAATACGACCTAAGGAACCATAGTCACCGCCCAGCCATGATCATTCCTCATTTGTTGCGTTTTTCTGCCAAAAATCTAGAATTCCGCCCGATTACAATATTTTTGTGTGCTATTGCCCACCCTTCCAGGTGGTTCCGGGACCCCCGGACCCCGATCGCCTAAAATTTTTCCGGGCCATCAAATACGACCTAAGGAACCATAGTAACCTCCCCGCGATCATCGTTTCTCATTTTTTGCATTTTTTGGCCAAAAAACTAGAATTACGCCCGATTCCCATATTTTCGTGTGCTATACCCACGCCTTCCAAGTGGTCCGGGGAGCCACGGACCCCGATCGCCTAAAATTTTTCCGGACTATCAAATACGACCTAAGGTACCATAGTCACCGCCCCACCATGATCGTTCCAAATGCTTTGCATTTTTCGGCCAAAAAACTAGAACTCCGCGCGATTTGCATATTTTCGTGTGCTATAGCTCTACGCCTTCCGAGTGGTCCCGGGAGCCGTGGACCCCGATCGCCTAAAATTTTCCGGGCCATCAAATACGACCTAAGGAACCATAGTCACCGCCTCGCCATGATCGTTCCTCATTCTTTGCATTTTTTGGCCAAAAAACTAGAATTCCGCCCGATTCCCATATTTTTGTGTGCTATCGCCCACGCCTTCCGAGTGGGTCGGGCCCCCGGAGCCGGATCGCCTAAAAATTTTCCGGACTATCAAATACGACCTAAGGAACCATAGTCACTGCCCCGCCATGATCGTTCCTAGTCTTTTGCGTTTTTCAGCCAAAAAACTAGAATTCCGCGCGATTTTCATATTTTCGTGTGCTTTATCCCACGCCTTCCAAGGGGTCCCGGGAACCCCTGAACCCCGATCGCCTAAAAATTTTCCGGGCCATCAAATACGACCTAAGGAACCATAGTCACCGCCCCGCCATGATCGTTCCTCATTGTTTGCATTTTTTGGCTAAAAAACTAGAATTCCGCCCGATTATATTTTTGTGTGCTATCGCCCACGCCTTCCGAGTGGGCCGGGCCCCCGGAGCCGGATCGCCTAAAACTTTTCCGGACTATCAAATACGACCTAAGGAACCATAGTCACCGCCCCGCCATGATCGTTCCTAGTCTTTTGCTTTTTTCAGCCAAAAAACTAGAATTCCGCGCGATTTCCATATTTTCGTGTGCTTTATCCCACGCCTTCCAAGGGGTCCCGAGAACCCCGAACCCCGATCGCCTAAAAATTTTCCGGGCCATCAAATACGACCTAAGGAACCATAGTAACCACCTCGCCAAGATCGTTCCTCATTTTTTGCGTTTTTCGGCCAAACAACTAGAATTTCGCCCGATTCCCATATTTTCATGTGCTATACCCACGCATTCCGAGTGGTCCCAAGAGCCGCGGACCCCGATCGCCTAAAATTTTTCCGGAGTATCAAATAAGTCCTAAGGAACCATAGTCACCGCCCAGCCATGATCGTTCCTAGTTTTTTCCGTTTTTCGGCCAAAAAACTAGAATTCCGCTCGATTCCCATATTTTCGTGTCCTATAGCCCACGCCTTCCAAGTGAACCCGGGAACTCCGGACCCCTATCGCCTAAAATTTTTCCGGGACTATCAAATACGACCTAAGGAACAATAGTCACCGCCCAGCCATGATCATTCCTCATTTGTTGCGTTTTTCTGCCAAAAATCTAGAATTCCGCCCGATTACAATATTTTTGTGTGCATAGCCCACCCTTCCAGGTGGTTCCGGGACCCCCGGACCCCTGATCGCCTAAAATTTTTCCGGGCCATCAAATACGACCTAAGGAACCATAGTAACCTCCCTGCGATCATCGTTTCTCATTTTTTGCATTTTTTGGCCAAAAAACTAGAATTACGCCCGATTCCCATATTTTCGTGTGTTATACCCACGCCTTCCAAGTGGTCCGGGGAGCCATGGACCCCGATCGCCTAAAAATTTTTCGGACTATCAAATACGACCTAAGGTACCATAGTCACCGCCCCACCATGATCGTTCCAAATGCTTTGCATTTTTCGCCCAAAAAACTAGAACTCCGCGCGATTTGCATATTTTCGTGTGCTATAGCATACGCCTTCCGAGTGGTCCCGGGAGCCGTGGACCCCGATCGCCTAAAATTTTTCGGGCCATCAAATACGACCTAAGGAACCATAGTCACCGCCTCGCCATGATCGTTCCTCATTCTTTGCATTTTTTGGCCAAAAAACTAGAATTCCGCCCGATTCCCATATTTTTGTGTGCTATCGCCCACGACTTCCGAGTGGGTCGGGCCCCCGGAGCCGGATCGCCTAAAAATTTTCCGGACTATCAAATACGACCTAAGGAACCATAGTCACTGCCTCGCCATGATCGTTCCTAGTCTTTTGCATTTTTCAGCCAAATAACTAGAATTCCGCGCGATTTCCATATTTTCGTGTGCTTTATCCCACGCCTTCCAAGGGGTCCCGGGAACCCCGAACCCCGATCGCCTAAAAATTTTCCGGGCCATCAAATACGACCTAAGGAACCATAGTCACCGCCCCGCCATGATCGTTCCTCATTGTTTGCATTTTTTGGCCAAAAAACGAGAATTCCGCCCGATTCCCATATTTTTGTGTGCTATCGCCCACGCCTTCCGAGTGGGCCGGGCACCCCGGAGCTGGATCGCATAACAAATTTCCGGACTATCAAATACGACCTAAAGAACCATAGTCACCGCCCCGCCATGATCGTTCCTAGTCTTTTGCGTTTTTCAGCCAAAAACTAGAATTCCGCGCGATTTCCATATTTTCGTGTGCTTTATCCCACGCCTTCCAAGGGGTCCCGGGAACCCCGAACCCCGATCCCCTAAAAATTTTCCGGGCCATCAAATATGACCAAAGGAACCATAGTAACCACCCCGCCAAGATCGTTCCTCATTTTTTGCGTTTTTCGGCGAAACAACTAGAATTTCGCCCGATTCCCATATTTTCATGTGCTATACCCACGCATTCCGAGTGGTCCCAAGAGCCGCGGACCCCAATCGCCTAAAATTTTTCCGGACTATCAAATTTATCCTAAGGAACCATAGTCACCGCCCAGCCATGATCGTTCCTAGTTTTATTTTGTTTTTCGGCTAAAAAACTAGAATTCCGCTCGATTCCCATATTTTCGTGTCCTATACCCACGCCTTCCAAGTGAACCCGGGAACTCCGGACCCCTATCGCCTAAAATTTTTCCGGACTATCAAACACGACCTAAGGAACAATAGTCACCGCCCAGCCATGATCATTCCTCATTTGTTGCGTTTGTCTGCCAAAAATCTAGAATTCCGCCCGATTACAATATTTTTGTGTGCTATTGCCCACTCTTCCAGGTGGTTCCGGGACCCCCGGACCCCGATCGCCTAAAATTTTTCCGGGCCATCAAATACGACCTAAGGAACCATAGTAACCTCCCCGCGATCATCGTTTCTCATTTTTTGCATTTTTTGGCCAAAAAACTAGAATTACGCCCGATTCCCATATTTTCGTGTGCTATACCCACGCCTTCCAAGTGGTCCGGGGAGCCACGGACCCCGATCGCCTAAAATTTTTCCGGACTATCAAATACGACCTAAGGTACCATAGTCACCGCCCCACCATGATCGTTCCAAATGCTTTGCATTTTTCGCCTAAAAAACTAGAACTCCGCGCGATTTGCATATTTTCGTGTGCTATAGCTTACGCCTTCCGAGTGGTCCCGGGAGCCGTGGACCCCGATCGCCTAAAATTTTACGGGCCATCAAATACGACCTAAGGAACCATAGTCACCGCCCCGCCATGATTGTTCCTCATTTATTGCGTTTTTCGGCCAAAAAACTAGAATTCCGCTCGATTACCATATTTTTGTGTGCTATTGCCCACGCCTTCCGAGTGGGCCAGGGCGCCGGACTCGGATCGCCTAAAACATTTTCGGGCCATCAACTACGACCTAAGGAACCATAGTCACCGTCTCGCCATGATCGTTCCTCATGTTATGCATTTTTGGCCAAAAAACTAGAATTCCGCTCGATTATCATATTTTTGTGTGCTATTGCCCACGCCTTCCGAGTGGGCCGGGCCGCCGGACTCGGATCGCCTAAAAAATTTTCGGGCCATCAATTAGGACCTAAGGAACCATAGTCACCGCCTCGCCATGATCGTTCCTCATTTTTTGCATTTTTTGGCCAAAAAACTAGAATTCCGCCCGATTCCCATAATTTTGTGTGCTATCGCCCACGCCTTCAAAGGGGTCCCGGGAACCCGAACCCCGAACGTCTACAAATTTTCCGGGCCATCAAATACGACCTAAGGAACCATAGTAACCACCCCTCCATGATCGTTCCTCATTTTTTGCGTTTTTCGGCGAAACAACTAGAATTTTGCCGATTCCCATATTTTCGTGTATACCCACGCATTCCTAGTGGTCCCAAGAGCCGCGGACCCCGATCGCCTAAAATTTTTCCGGACTATCAAATACGACCTAAGGAACCATAGTCACCGCCCAGCCATGATCGTTCCTAGTTTTTTCAATTTTTCGGCCAAAAAACTAGAATTCCGCGCGATTCCCATATTTTCGTGTGCCTTCCAAGCGAACCCGGGAACTCCGGACCCCTATCGCCTAAAATTTTTCCGGACTATCAAATACGACCTAAGGAACAATAGTCACCGCCCAGCCATGATCATTCCTCATTTGTTGCGTTTTTCGGCCAAAAATCTAGAATTCTGCCCGATTACAATATTTTTGTGTGCTATTATTGCCCACCCTTCCAAGTGGTTCCGGGACCCCCGGACCCCGATCGCCTAAAATCTTTCCGGGCCGTCAAATACGACCTAAGGAACCATAGTAACCGCCCCGTGATTTCTCATGTTTTGAATTTTTCGGCCAAAAAACTAAAATTACGCCCGATTCCCATATTTTCGTGTGCTATACCCACGCCTTCCAAGTGGTCCGGGGAGCAGCAGACCCCGATAGCCTAAAATTTTTCTGGACTATCAAATATGACCTAAGGTACCATAGTCAACGCCCCACCATGATCGTTCCAAATGCTTTGCATTTTTCGGCCAAAAAACTAGAACTCCGTGCGATTTGCATATTTTCGAGTGCTCTAGCTTACGCCTTCCGAGTGGTCCCGGGAGTCGTGGTCCCCGATCGCCTAAAATTTTCCGGGCAATCAAATACGACCTAAGGAACCATAGTCACCGCCCTGCCATGATCGTTCCTCGTTTATTGCATTTTTCAGCCAAAAAGCTAGAATTTCGCTCGATTACCATATTTTTGTGTGCCCCATGCCTTCCGGGTAGGCCGGGTAGGACGGGCCACCGGACTCGGATCGCCTAAAAAATTTTCGGGCCATCAATTAGGACAAAAGGAACCATAGTCACCGCCTAGCCATGATCGTTCCTCATTCTTTGCATTTTTTGGCCAAAAAACTAGAATTCCGCCCGATTCCCATATTTTTGTGTGCTATCGCCCACGCCTTCCGAGTGGGTCGGGCCCCCGGAGCCGGATCGCCTAAAAATTTTCCGGACTATCAAATACGACTTAAGGAACCATAGTCACCGCCCCGCCATGATCCTTCCTAGTCTTTTGCGTTTTTCAGCCAAAAACTAGAAATCCTCGCGATTTCCATATTTTCGTGTGCTTTAGCCCACGCCTTCAAAGAGGCCCCGGGAACCCCGAACCCCGATCGTCTAAAAAATTTCCGGGCCATCAAATACGACCTAAGGAACCATAGTAACCACCCCGCCATGATCGTTCCTCTTTTTTTGCATTTTTCGGCCAAACAACTAGAATTTCGCCCAATTCCCATATTTTCGTGTGCTATACCCACGGATTCCGAGTGGTCCCAAGAGCCGCGGACCCCGATCGCCTAAAATTTTTCCGGACTATCAAAAAAGACCTAAGGAACCATAGTCACCGCCCAGCCATGATCGTTCCTAGTATTTTCCATTTTTCGGCCAAAAAACTAGAATTCCGCGTGATTCCCATATTTTCGTGTCCTATAGCCCACGCCTTCCAAGTGAACCCGGGAACTCCAGACCCCTATCGCCTAAAATTTTTCCGGACTATCAAATACGACCTAAGGAACAATAGTCACCGCCTAGCCATGATCATTCCTCATTTGTTGCGTTTTTCTGCCAAAAATCTACAATTCCGCCCGATTATAATATTTTTGTGTGCTATTGCCCACCCTTCCAAGTGGTTCCGGGACCCCCGGACCCCGATCGCCTAAAATTTTTACGGGCCATCAAATACGACCTAAGGAACCATAGTAACCTCCCCGCGATCATCGTTTCTCATTTTTTGCATTTTTCGGCCAAAAAACTAGAATTACGCCCGATTCCCATATTTTCGTGTGCTATACCCATGCCTTCCAAGTGGTTCGGGGAGCCGCGGACCCCGATCGCCTAAAATTTTTCCGGACTATCAAATACGACCTAAGGTACCATAGTCACCGCCCCAAAATTATCGTTCCAAATGCTTTGCATTTTTCGCCTAAAAAACTAGAACTCCGCGCGATTTGCGTATTTTCGTGTGCCATAGCTTACAACTTCCGAGTGGTCCCGGGAGCCGTGGACCCCGATCGCCTAAAATTTACCGGGCCATCAAATACGACCTAAGGAACCATAGTCACCGCCCCGCTATGATCGTTCCCCATTTTTTGCGTTTTTCGGCCAAACAACTAGAATTTCGCCCGATTCCCATATTTTCGTCTGCTATACTCACGCATTCCGAGTGGTCCCAAGAGCCGCGGACCCCGATCGCCTAAAATTTTTCCGGACTATCAAATAAGACCTAAGGAACCATAGTCACCGCCCATCCATTATCGTTCCTAGTTTTTTCCATTTTTCGGCCAAAAAACTAGAATTCCGCGCGATTCCCATATTTTCGTGTCCTATAGCCCACGCCTTCCCAGTGAACCCGGGAACTCCGGACCCCTATCGCCTAAAATTTTTCCGGACTATCAAATACGACCTAAGGAACAATAGTCACCGCCCATCCATGATCATTCCTCATTTGTTGCGTTTTTCGGCCAAAAATCTAGAATTCCGCCCGATTACAATATTTTTGTGTGCTATTGCCCACCCTTCCAAGTGGTTCCGGGACCCCCGGACCCCGATCGCCTAAAATCTTTCCGGGCCGTCAA
>NW_027174975.1:0-21000 GCF_000390325.3 Nicotiana tomentosiformis
TATGGTTCCTTGGGTCTTATTTTATGGCCCGAAAAACTTTTAGGCCTATCGGGGTCCGGGGGTCCTGGGACCACTTGGAAGGCGTGTGCTATAACACACGAAAATATGGGAATCGGGAAGAATTCTAGTTTTTTGGCCGAAAAATGCAAAAAATGAGGAACGATCATGGCGGAACGGTGACTATGGTTCCTTAGGTCGTATTTGATGGCCCGGAAAAAGTTTAGGCGATCCGAGTCCGGGATACCCGGCCCACTCGGAAGGCGTGGGCTATAGCACATGAAAATATGGGAATCAGGCGGGGCGGTGACTATGGTTTCTTAGGTTGTATTTGGTGGTCTGGAAAAATTTTAGAAGATCGGGGTCCGGTATTCCCTACCCATTGGGAAGGCGTGGGCAATTATAGCACACGAAAATATGGGAATCATACGGAATTCAAGTTTTTTAGCTTAAAAATGCAAACAATGAGGAACGATCATGGCGGGGAGGTGAATATGGTTCCTTAGGTCTTATTTGATGGCCCGAATAAAATTTAGATGATCCGAGTCCGGGGGCCCGGCCCACTCGGAAGGTATGGGCTATAGCACACGAAAATATGGGAATCGGGCGGAATTCTAGTTTTTTTTGCCGGAAATCGCAATAAGTGAGGAACGATCATGGCAGGGCAGTTCCTATGGTTCCTTTGGTCATATTTGATGGCCCGAAATTGTTTTGGGTGATCGGGGTCCGGGGATCCCGGGATCACTTGGAAGGCGTGTGCTATAACACACGAAAATATGGGAATCGGGCAGAATTCTAGTTTTTTGGCCGAAAAATGCAAAAAATGAGGTGCGATCATGGCGGAACGGTGACTATGGTTCCTTAGGTCGTATTTGATGGCCCAGAAAAAGTTTAGGCGATCCGAGTCCGGGATACCCGGCCCACTCGGAAGGCGTGGGCTATAGCCCACGAAAATATGGGAATCGGGCGGAATTCTAGTTTTTTGGCCGAAAAACACAAAATATGAGTAACGATCATGGCGGGGCGGTGACTATGGTTTCTTCGGTCTTATTTGATGGCCCGAATAAATTTTAGATGATCCGAGTCCGGGGGCCCGGCCCACTCGGAAGGTGTGGGCTATAGCACACGAAAATATGGGAATCGGGCGGAATTCTAGTTTTTTTGCCGGAAATCGCAATAAGTGAGGAACGATCATGGAAGGGCATTTCCTATGGTTCCTTAGGTCATATTTTGATGGCCCGGAAATATTTTAGGCGATCGGGGTCCGGGGATCCCGGGACCACTTGGAAAGCGTGGGCTATAGCACACAAAAATATGGGAACCGGGCGGAATTCTAGTTTTTTGGCCGAAAAATGCGAAAAATGAGGAACGATCATGGCGAGGTGGTGACTATGGTTCCTTAGGTCCTATTTTATGGCCCGAAAAAACTTTAGGCGATCCGAGTACGGGGGGCTCGGCCCACTCGGAAGGCGTGGGCAATAGCACACAATAATATGGTAATCGGGCGGAATTCTAGTGTTTTGGCCGAAAACTGCATAAAATGAGGAACGATCATGGCGGGGCGGTGACTATGGTTCCTTAGGTCGTATTTGATGGCTGGAAAACTTTTAGGCGATCGGGGTCCGGGGTTCCCGTGACCACTCGGAAGGCGTGGGCTATAGCAAATGAAAATATGGAATCGCGCGGAATTCTAGGTTTTTTGCCAAAAAATACAAAAACATAGGAACGATCATGGCGGGGCGGTGACTATGGTTCCTTAGGTCGTATTTGATGGTCCGGAAAAACTTTAGGCGATAGGGGTCCGGGGGTCTGGGACCACTCGGAAGGCGTGGGCTATAGCACACGAAAATATGGGAATCGCGCGGAATTCTAGTTTTTTGGCCGAAAAACGCAAAAAAATGAGGAACGATCATGGCAGGGCGGTGACTATGGTTCCTTAAATCATATTTTATGGCCCGTAAAAATATTAGGCGATCGGGGTCCGGGGTTCCCGGGACCACTTGGAAGGCGTGGGCTATAACACACGAAAATATGGGAATCGGGCGGAATTCTAGTTTTTTGGCCGAAAAATGCAAAAAATGAGGAACGATCATTACGGGGTGGTGACTATGGTTCATTAGGTCGTATTTGACGGCCCAAAATTTTTTTAGGCGATCCGAGTCTAGAAGGCCCAGCCCACTCGGAAGACGTGGGCTATTAGCACACGAAAATATGGGAATCACGCGGAATTCTAGTTTTTTGGCCGAAAAATGCAAAAATGGGGAACGATCATGGCGGGGCGGTTATTATGGTTCCTTGGGTCGTATTTGATGGCCCGGAAAAATTTTAGGCGATCGGGGTCCGGGGGTACCGGGACCACTTGGAAGGCGTGAGCTATAGCACACGAAAATATGGGAATCGGGCGGAATTCTAGTTTTTTGGCCGAAAAATGCAAAATATTAGCAACGATCATGGCGGGGCGGTGACTATGGTTCCTTAGGTCGTATTTGATGGCCCGGAAAAATTTTAGGCGATCCGAGTCTGGTAGGCCCGGCCCACTCGGAAGGCTTGGGCAATAACACATGAAAATATGGAATCGCGCGGAATTCTAGGTTTTTTGCCAAAAAATACAAAAACATAGGAACGATCATGGCGGGGCGGTGACTATGGTTCCTTAGGTCATATTTGATGGTCCGGAAAAACTTTAGGCGATAGGGGTCCGGGGGTCTGGGACCACTCGGAAGGCGTGGGCTATAGCACACGAAAATATGGGAATCGCGCGGAATTCTAGTTTTTTGGCCGAAAAATGCAAAAAATGAGGAACGATCATGGCAGGGCGGTGACTATGGTTCCTTAAATCATATTTTATGGCCCGTAAAAATATTAGGCGATCGGGGTCCGGGGTTCCCGGGACCACTCGGAAGGCGTGGGCTATAACACACGAAAATATGGGAATCGGGCGGAATTCTAGTTTTTTGGCCGAAAAATGCGAAAAATGAGGAACGATCATTGCGGGGCGGTCACTATGGTTTGTTAGGTCGTATTTGACGGCCCGAAAAATTTTTAGGCGATCCGAGTCCGGAAGGCCCGGCCCACTCGGAAGACGTGGGCTATTTAGCACACGAAAATATGGGAATCACGCGGAATTCTAGGTTTTTGGCCAAAAAACGCAAAAATGGGGAACGATCATGGCGGGGCGGTTATTATGGTTCCTTGGGTCGTATTTGATGGCCCGGAAAAGTTTTAGGCGATCGGGGTCCGGGGGTACCGGGGCCACTTGGAAGGCGTGAGCTATAGCACACGAAAATATGGGAATCGGGCGGAATTCTAGTTTTTTGGCCGAAAAATGCAAAATATTAGCAACGATCATGGCGGGGCGGTGACTATGGTTCCTTAGGTCGTATTTGATGGCCCGGAAAAATTTTAGGCGATCCGAGTCTGGTAGGCCCGGCCCACTCGGAAGGCTTGGGCAATAACACACGAAAATATGGGAATCGGGCGGAATTCTAGTTTTTTGGACGTAAAATGCAAAAAATGAGGACCGATCATGGTGGGGCGGTGACTATGGTTCCTTAGGTCGTATTTGATGGCCCAGAAAAATATTAGGCGACCGGGGTCCGAGGTTCCCGGGACCACTTGGAAGGCGTGGGCTGTAGCACACAAAAATATGGGAATCGAGCGGAATTCTAGGTTTTTGGCCGAAAAACATAAAATATGAGTAACGATCATGGCGGGGCGGTGACTATGGTTCCTTAGGTCGTATTTGATGGCCCAGAAAAATTTTAGGCGATCCGAGTCTGGTAGGCCCGGCCCACTCGGAAGGCTTGGGCAATAACACACGAAAATATGGGAATCGGGCGGAATTCTAGTTTTTTGGACGTAAAATGCAAAAAATGAGGACCGATCATGGTGGGGCGGTGACTATGGTTCCTTAGGTCGTATTTGATGGCCCAGAAAAATATTAGGCGACCGGGGTCCGAGGTTCCCGGGACCACTTGGAAGGCGTGGGCTGTAGCACACGAAAATATGGGAATCGAGCGGAATTCTAGGTTTTTGGCCGAAAAATGCAAAAAATGAGGAACGATCATGGCGGGGCGGTGAATATGGTTCCTTAGGTCGTATTTCACGGCCCAGAAAAATTTTAGGCGATCCGAGTCCTGGAGGCCCGACCCACTCGGAAGGTGTGGGCAATAGTAGACGAAAATATGGGAATCACGCGGAATTCTAGTTTTTGGCAGAAAAATGCAAAAAATGAGGAACGATCATGGCGGGGTGGTTACTATGGTTCCTTGGGTCTTATTTTATGGCCCGAAAAATTTTTAGGCGATCGGGGTCCGGGGATCCCGGGACCACTTGGAAGGCGTGGGCTATAGCACACAAAAATATGGGAACCGGACAGAATTCTAGTTTTTTGGCCGAAAAATGCGAAAAATGAGGAACGATCATGGCGAGGTGGTGACTATGGTTCCTTAGGTCATATTTGATGGCCCGGAAAAAGTTTAGGCGATCCGAGTCCGGGAGACCCGGCCCACTCGGAAGGCGTGGGCTATAGCACACGAAAATATGGGAATCGGGCGGAATTCTATTTTTTTGGCCGAAAAACACAAAATATGAGTAACGATCATGGCGGGGCGGTGACTATGGTTTCTTAGGTCGTATTTGATGGTCCGGAAAATTTTTAGGCGATCGGGGTCCGGGATTCCCTACCCATTGGGAAGGTGTGGGCAATTATAGCACACGAAAATATGGGAATCGTACGGAATTCTAGTTATTTAGCCGAAAAATGCAAACAATGAGGAACGATCATGGCTGGGAGGTGAATATGGTTCCTTAGGTCTTATTTGATGGCCCGAATAAAATTTAGATGATCCGAGTCCGGGGGCCCGACCCACTCGGAAGGTGTGGGCTATAGCACACGAAAATATGGGAATCGGGCGGAATTCTAATTTTTTTGCCCGAAATCGCAATAAGTGAGGAACGATCATGGCGGGGCAGTTCCTATGGTTCCTTAGGTCGTATTTGATGGCCCGGAAAAATTTTAGGCGATCGGGGTCCGGGGATCCCGGGACCACTTGGAAAGCGTGGGCTATAGCACACAAAAATATGAGAACCGGGCGGAATTCTAGTTTTTTGGCCGAAAATTGCGAAAAATGAGGAACGATCATGGCGAGGTGGTGACTATGGTTCCTTAGGTCCAATTTTATGGCCCGAAAAAACTTTAGGCGATCCGAGTACGTGGGGCTCGGCCCACTCGGAAGGCGTGGGCAATAGCACACAATAATATGGTAATCAGGCGGAATTCTAGTGTTTTGGCCGAAAAATGCAAAAAATGAGGAACGATCATGGCGGGGCAGTGACTATAGTTCCTTAGTGTATTTGATTGCTGGAAAAGTTTTAGGCGATCAGGGTCCGGGGTTCCCGGGACCACTCGGAAGGCGTGGGTTATAGCGAATGAAAATATGGAATCGCGCGGAATTCTAGGTTTTGTTTCCAAAAAATACAAAAACATAGGAACGATCATGGCGGGGCGGTGACTATGGTTCCTTAGGTTGCATTTGATGGTCCGGAAAAACTTTAGGCGATAGGGGTCCGGGGGTCTGGGACCACTCGGAAGGCGTGGGCTATAGCACACGAAAATATGGGAATCGCGCGGAATTCTAGTTTTTTGGCCGAAAAACGCAAAAAATGAGGAACGATGATGGGAGAGCGGTGACTATGGTTCCTTAAATCATATCTTATGGCCCGTAAAAATATTAGGCGATCGGGGTCCGGGGTTCCCGAGACCACTTGGAAGGCGTGGGCTATAACACACGAAAATATGGGAATCGGGCGGAATTCTAGTTTTTTGGCCGAAAAATGCAAAAAATGAGGAACGATCATGGCTGGGCGGTGACTATGGTTCCTTAGTTCGTATTTGATGGCCCAGAAAAATTTTAGGCGATCGGGGTCCGGGGATCCAGGGACCACTTGGAAAGCGTGGGCTATAGCACACAAAAATATGGGAACCGGGCGGAATTCTAGTTTTTTGGCCGAAAAATGCGAAAAATGAGGAACGATCTTGGCGAGGTGGTGACTATGGTTCCTTAGGTCCTTTTTTATGGCCTGAAAAAACTTTAGGCGATCCGAGTACGGGGGGCTCGGCCCACTCGGAAGGCGTGGGCAATAGCACACAATAATGTGGTAATCGGGCGGAATTCTAGTGTTTTGTCCGAAAACTGCATAAAATGAGGAACGATCATGGCGGGGAGGTGACTATGGTTCCTTAGGTCGTATTTGATGGCTGGAAAACTTTTAGGCGATCGGGGTCCGGGGTTCCCGGGACCACTCGCAGGCGTGGGCTATAGCAAATGAAAATATGGAATCACGCAGAATTCTAGGTTTTTTGCCAAAAAATACAAAAACATAGGAACGATCATGGCGGAGCGGTGACTATGGTTCCTTATGTCGAATTTGACGGCCCGAAAAAATTTTAGGCGATCCGAGTCCGGAAGGCCCACTCGGAAGACGTGGGCTATTTAGCACATGAAAATATGGGAATCACGCGGAATTCTAGTTTTTTGGCCGAAAAACGCAAAAAATGAAGAACGATCATGGTAGGGCGGTGACTATGGTTCCTTAAATCATATTTTATGGCCCGTAAAAATATTAGGCGATCGGGGTCCGGGGTTCCCGGGACCACTTGGAAGGCGTTGGCTATAACACACGAAAATATGGGAATCGGGTGGAATTCTAGTTTTTTGCCGAAAAATGCAAAACATGAGGAACGATCATTGCGGGGCGGTGACTATGGTTCCTTAGGTTGTATTTGACGGCCCGAAAAAATTTTAGGCGATCCGAGTCTGGAAGGCCCGGCCCACTCGGAAGACGTGGGCTATTTAGCACGCGAAAATCTGGGAATCACGCGGAATTCTAGTTTTTTGGCCGAAAAACGCAAAAATGGGGAACGATCATGGCGGGGCGGTTATTATGGTTACTTGGGTCGTATTTGATGGCCCGAAAAATTTTTAGGTGATCGGGGTCCGGGGGTACCGGGACCACTTGGAAGGCGTGAGCTATAGCACACGAAAATATGGGAATCGGGCGGAATTCTAGTTTTTTGGCCGAAAAATGCAAAATATTAGCAACGATCATGGCGGGGCGGTGACTATGGTTCCTTAGGTCGTATTTGATGGCCCGGAAAAATTTTAGGCGATCCGAGTCTGGTAGGCCCGGCCCACTCGGAAGGCTTGGGCAATAACACACGAAAATATGGGAATCGGGCGGAATTCTAGTTTTTTGGCCGAAAAATGCAAAAAATGAGGACCGATCATAGTGGGGCGGTGACTATGGTTCCTTAGGTCGTATTCGATGGCCCAGAAAAATATTAGGCGACCGGGGTCCGAGGTTCCCGGGAACACTTGGAAGGCGTGGGCGCACACAAAAATATGGGAATAGAGCGGAATTCTAGGTTTTTGGCCGAAAAATGCAAAAAATGAGGAACGATCATGGCGGGGCGGTGAATATGGTTCCTTAGGTCGTATTTGATGGCCCGGAAAAATTTTAGGTGATCCGAGTCCTGGAGGCCCGACCCACTCGGAAGGCGTGGGCAATAGTAGACGAAAATATGGGAATCTCGCGGAATTCTAGTTTTTTGGCAGAAAAATGCAAAAAATGAGGAACGATCATGGCGGGGTGGTTACTATGGTTCCTTGGGTCTTAATTTATGGCTTGAAACATTTTTAGGCGATCGGGGTCCGGGGGTCCCGGGACCACTTGGAAGGCGTGTGCTATAACACACGAAAATATGGGAATCGGGCAGAATTCTAGTTTTTTGGCCGAAAAATGCAAAAAATGAGGAACGATCATGGCGGAACGGTGACTATGGTTTCTTAGGTCGTATTTGATGGTCCGGAAAAAGGTTAGGCGATCCGAATCCGGGTGACCCGGCCCACTCGGAAGGCGTGGGCTATAGCACAGGGAAATATGGGAATCGGGCGGAATTCTAGTTTTTTGGCCGAAAAACACAAAATATGAGTAACGATCATGGCGGGGCAGTAACTATGGTTTCTTAGGTCGTATTTGATGGTCCGGAAAAATTTTAGGCGATCGGGGTCCGGGATTCCATACCCATTGGGAAGGCGTGGGCAATTATAGCACACGAAAATATGGGAATCGTACGGAATTCTAGTTTTTTAGCCGAAAAATGCAAACAATGGGGAACGATCATGGTGGGGAGGTGAATATGGTTCCTTAGGTCTTATTTGATGGGCCGAATAAAATTTAGATGATCCGAGTCCGAGGGCCCGGCCCACTCGGAAGGTGTAGGCTATAGCACACGAAAATATGGGAATCGGGCGGAATTCTAGTTTTTTTGCCGGAAATCGCAAAAAATGAAGAACGATCATGGTAGGGCGGTGACTATGGTTCCTTAAATAATATTTTATGGACCGAAAAAATATTAGGCGATCGGGGTCCGGGGTTCCCGGGACCAATTGGAAGGCGTGGGCTATAACACATGAAAATATGGGAATCGGGCGAAATTCTAGTTTTTTGGCCAAAAAATGCAAAAAATGAGGAACGATCATTACGGGACGGTGACTATGGTTCCTTAGGTCGTATTTGACGGCCCGAAAAATTTTTAGGCGATCCGAGTCTGGAAGGCCAGGGCCACTCGGAAGACGTGGGCTATTTAGCACACGAAAATCTGGGAATCACGCGGAATTCTAGTTTTTTGGCCGAAAAATGCAAAAATGGGGAACGATCATGGCAGGGCGGTTATTATGGTTCCTTGGGTCGTATTTGATGGACCGGAAAATTTTTAGGCGACCGGGGTCCGGGGGTACCGGGATCACTTGGAAGGCGTGAGCTATAGCACACGAAAATATGAGAATCGGGCGGAATTCTAGTTTTTTGGCCGAAAAATGCAAAATATTAGCAACGATCATGGCGGGGCGGTGACTATGGTTCCTTAGGTCGTATTTGATGGCCCGAAAAAGTTTTAGGCAATCCGAGTCTGGTAGGCTCGGCCCACTCGGAAGGCTTGGGCAATAACACACGAAAATATGGGAATCGGGCGGAATTCTAGTTTTTTGGACGTAAAATGCAAAAAATGAGGACCGATCATGGTGGGGCAGTGACTATGGTTCCTTAGGTCATATTTGATGGCCCAAAAAAATATTAGGCGACCGGTGTCCGAGGTTCCCGGGACCACTTGGAAGGCGTGGGCTGTAGCACACAAAAATATGGGAATCGAGCGGAATTCTAGGTTTTTGGCTGAAAAATGCAAAACATGAGGAACGATCATGGCGGGGCGGTGAATATGGTTCCTTAGGTCGTATTTGATGGCCTTGAAAAATTTTAGGCGATCCGAGTCCTGGAGGCCCGACCCACTCGGAAGGCGTGGGCTCTTTAGCACACGAAAATATGGGAATCACGCGGAATTCTAGTTTTTTGGCCGAAAAATGCAAAAATGGGGAACGATCATGGCGGGGCGGTTATTATGGTTCCTTTGGTCGTATTTGATGGCCCGAAAAAATTTTAGGCGATCGGGGTCCGGGGATAAAGGGACCACTTGGAAGGCGTGAGCATAGCACACGAAAATATGGGAATCGGGCGGAATTCTAGTTTTTTGGCCGAAAAATGCAAAATATTAGCAACAATCATGGCGGGGTGGTGACTATGGTTCCTTAGGTCGTATTTGATGGCCCGGAAAATTTTTAGGCGATCCTAGTTCGGGAGACCCGGCCCACTCGGAAGGCATGGGCTATAGCACACGAAAATATGGGAATCGGGCGGAATATTAGTTTTTTGGCCGAAAAACACAAAATATGAGTAACGATCATGGCGGGGCGGTGACTATGGTTTCTTAGGTCGTATTTGATGGTCCGAAAAAATTTTAGGCGATCGGAGTCCGGAAGGCCCGGCCCACTCGGAAGACGTGGGCTATTTAGCACACGAAAATATGGGAATCACGCGGAATTCTAGTTTTTTGGCCGAAAAATGCAAAAATGGGGAACGATCATGGCGGGGCGGTTATTATGGT
The DNA here is from genome assembly GCF_000390325.3 of Nicotiana tomentosiformis. Lineage (NCBI taxonomy): Eukaryota > Viridiplantae > Streptophyta > Magnoliopsida > Solanales > Solanaceae > Nicotiana > Nicotiana tomentosiformis. Next base: position 9,998 of record NW_027174975.1, read on the forward strand.
TCCTTGGGTGGTATTTGATGGCCCGAAAAAATTTTAGGCGATCGGGGTCCGGGGGTACCGGGACCAGTTGGAAGGCGTGAGCTATAGCACACGAAAATATGGGAAGCGGGCGGAATTCTAGTTTTTTGGCCGAAAAATGCAAAATATTAGCAACAATCATGGCGCGGCGGTGAATATGGTTCCTTAGGTCGTATTGATGGCCCGAAATTTTTTTAGGCGATCCGAGTCCTGGAGGCCCGGCCCACTCGGAAGGCTTGGGCAATAACACACGAAAATATGGGAATCGGGCGAAATTCTAGTTTTTTGGCCGAAAAACGCAAAAAATGAGGAACGATCATGGCAGGGCGGTGACTATGGATCCTTAAATCATATTTTATGGCCCGTAAAAATATTAGGCGATCGGGGTCCGGGGTTCCCGGGACCACTTGGAAGGCGTGGGCTATAACACACGAAAATATGGGAATCGGGCGGAATTCTAGTCTTTTGGACGAAAAATGCAAAAAATGAGGAACGATCATTGCGGGACGGTGACTATGGTTCCTTAGGTCGTATTTGATGGCCCGAAAATTTTTTAGGCGATCCGAGTCCGGAAGGCCCGGCCCACTCGGAAGACGTGGGCTATTTAGCACACGAAAATATGGGAATCACGCGGAATTCTAGTATTTTGGCCGAAAAATGCAAAAATGCGGAACGATCATGGCGGGGCGGTTATTATGGTTACTTGGGTCGTATTTGATGGCCCGAAAAAATTTTAGGTGATCGGGGTCCGGGGGTACCGGGACCAGTTGGAAGGCGTGAGCTATAGCACACGAAAATATGGGAAGCGGGCGGAATTCTAGTTTTTTGGCCGAAAAATGCAAAATATTAGCAACAATCATGGCGCGGCGGTGAATATGGTTCCTTAGGTCGTATTGATGGCCCGAAATTTTTTTAGGCGATCCGAGTCCTGGAGGCCCGGCCCACTCGGAAGGCTTGGGCAATAACACACGAAAATATGGGAATCGGGCGAAATTCTAGTTTTTTGGCCGAAAAACGCAAAAAATGAGGAACGATCATGGAAGGGCGGTGACTATGGATCCTTAAATCATATTTTATGGCCCGTAAAAATATTAGGCGATCGGGGTCCGGGGTTCCCGGGACCACTTGGAAGGCGTGGGCTATAACACACGAAAATATGGGAATCGGGCGGAATTCTAGTCTTTTGGACGAAAAATGCAAAAAATGAGGAACGATCATTGCGGGACGGTGACTATGGTTCCTTAGGTCGTATTTGATGGCCCGAAAATTTTTTAGGCGATCCGAGTCCGGAAGGCCCGGCCCACTCGGAAGACGTGGGCTATTTAGCACACGAAAATATGGGAATCACGCGGAATTCTAGTATTTTGGCCGAAAAATGCAAAAATGGGGAACGATCATGGCGGGGCGGTTATTATGGTTCCTTGGGTCGTATTTGATCGCCCGAAAAAATTTTAGGCGATCGGGGTTCGGGGGTACCGGGACCACTTGGAAGGCGTGAGCTATAGCACACGAAAATATGGGAATCGGGCGGAATTCTAGTTTTTTGGCCGAAAAATGCAAAATATTAGCAACAATCATGGCGGGGCGGTGACTATGGTTCCGTAGGTCGTATTTGATGGCCCGAAAAATTTTTAGGCGATCCGAGTCTGGTTGGCCCGGCCCACTCGGAAGGCTTGGGCAATAACACACGAAAATATGGGAATCGGGCGGAATTCTTAGTTTTTTGGACATAAAATGCAAAAAATGAGGATCGATCATGGTGGGGCGGTGACTATGGTTCCTTAGGTCGTATTTCATGGCCCAGAAAAATATTAGGCGACCGGGGTCCGAGGTTCCCGGGACCACTTGGAAGGCGTGGGCTGTAGCACACAAAAATATGGGAATCGAGCGGAATTCTAGGTTTTTGGCCGAAAAATGCAAATAATGAGGAACGATCATGGCGGGGCGGTGAATATGGTTCCTTAGGTCGTATTGATGGCCCGAAATTTTTTTAGGCGATCCGAGTCCTGGAGGCCCGGCCCACTCGGAAGGCGTGGGCTATAGCACACGAAAATATGGGAATCGGGCGAAATTCTAGTTTTTTGGCCGAAAAACACAAAATATGAGTAACGATCATGGCGAGGCGGTGACTATGGTTTCTTAGGTCGTATGTGATGGTCCGAAAAAATTTTAGGCGATCCGAGTACGGGGGGCTCGGCCCACTCGGAAGGCGTGGGCAATAGCACACAATAATATGGGAATCGAGCGGAATTCTAGTTTTTTTGCCGAAAATCGCAATAAGTGAGGAACGATCATGGCAGGGCAGTTCCTATGGTTCCTTAGGTCGTATTTGATGGCCCGAAAAAATTTTAGGCGATCGGGGTCCAGGGATCCCGGGACCACTTGGAAAGTGTGGGCTATAGCACACAAAAATATGGGAACCGGGCGGAATTCTAGTTTTTTGGCCGAAAAATGCGAACAATGAGGAACGATCATGGCGAGGTGGTGACTATGGTTCCTTAGGTCCTATTTTATGGCCTGAAAAAACTTTAGGCGATCCGAGTACGGGGGGCTCGGCCCACTCGGAAGGCGTGGGCAATAACACACAATAATATGGTAATCGGGCGGAATTCTAGTGTTTTGGCCGAAAACTGCATAAAATGAGGAATGATCATGGCGGGGCGGTGACTATGGTTCCTTAGGTCGTATTTGATGGCTGGAAAAGTTTTAGGCGATCGGGGTCCGGGGTTCCCGGGACCACTCGGAAGGCGTGGGCTATAGCAAATGAAAATATGGAATCGCGCGGAATTCTAGGTTTTTCGCCAAAAAATACAAAAACATAGGAACGATCATGGCAGGGCGGTGACTATGGTTCCTTAGGTCGTATTTGATGGTCCGGAAAAACTTTAGGCGATAGGGGTCCGGGGGTCTGGGACCACTCGGAAGACGTGGGCTATAGCACACGAAAATATGGGAATCGCGCGGAATTGTAGTTTTTTGGACGAAAAACGCAAAAAATGAGGAACGATGATGGTAGGGAGGTGACTATGGTTCCTTAAATCATATTTTATGGCCCGTAAAAATATTAGGCGATCGGGGTCCGGGGTTCCCGGGACCACTTGGAAGGCGTGAGCTATAGCACACGAAAATATGGGAATCGGGCGGAATTCTAGCTTTTTGGCCGAAAAATGCAAAATATTAGCAACGATCATGGCGGGGCGGTGACTATGGTTCCTTAGGTCGTATTTGATGGCCCGGAAAAATTTTAGGCAATCCGAGTCTGGTAGGCCCGGCCCACTCGGAAGGCTTGGGCAATAACTCACGAAAATATGGGAATCGGGCGGAATTCTAGTTTTTTGGACGTAATATGCAAAAAATGAGGACCGATCATGGTGGGGCGGTGACTATGGTTCCTTAGGCCGTATTTGATGGCCCAGAAAAATATTAGGCGGCCGGGGTCCGAGGTTCCCGGGACCACTTGGAAGGCGTGGGTTGTAGCATACAAGAATATGGGAATCGACGGCCGGATCGTTAGAGTTCTGTACTCCTAATAGTATTAGTTATACATAACTTGAAAAATACTACAAAACAAGATATAATAATACTCAAGCTAATACATGTATTATATCTAATACATGTATTATCTCTAATACATCCAACCAAACGACCCTTAGTGTTGAACAAGAGCCGTTAACACTCTCATGACAAGTGTCCTTAATCGTCCTAAGCCTAACAAGACAAAGAATTTGGTAACTTAAAATATTTTTATTTTTATATTTTTTCTTTGAGGATTCTGTATCCAAAGTTAGTAGTCCAAGCAATTTAAATACGCACAAATAAGATATACTATGTCAATTATTAGTCTTCTACTTAATTATATTAACACAACTCGTTTGGTAGGGTGTATAAGAATAAATGATGTATTAGTAATGCTGGTATTAGTTATGCTTGCATTAGTTATGTAGACGAAAATATGGGAATCACGCGGAATTCTAGTTTTTGGGCAGAAAAACGCAAAAAATGAGGAACGATCATGGCGGGGTGGTTACTATGGTTCCTTGGGTCTTATTTTATGGCCCGAAAAAATTTTAGGCGATCGGGGTCCGGGGGTCCCGGGACCACTTGGAAGGCGTGTGCTATAACACATGAAAATATGGGAATCGGGCAGAATTCTAGTTTTTTGGCCGAAAAATGCAAAAAATGAGGAACGATCATGGCGGAACGGTGACTATGGTTCCTTAGGTCGTATTTGATGGCTCGGAAAAAGTTTAGGCGATCAGAGTCCGGGAGACCCGGCCCACTCGGAAGGCAGAAGGCACGAAAATATGGGAATCGGGCAGAATTCTAGTTTTTTGGCCGAAAAACACAAAATATGAGTAACGATCATGGCGAGGCGGTGACTATGGTTTCTTAGGTCATATTTGATGGTCCGAAAAAATTTTAGGCGATCGGGGTCCGGGCTTCCCTACCCATTGGGAAGGCGTGGGCAATTATAGCACACGAAAATATGGGAATCGTACGGAATTCTAGTTTTTTAGCCGAAAAATGCAAACAATGAGGAACGATCATGGCGGGGAGGTTAATATGGTTCCTTAGGTCTTATTTTATGGCCCGAATAAAATTTAGATGATCCGAGTCCGGGGGGCCCAGCCCACTCGGAAGATGTGGGCTATAGCACACGAAAATATGGGAATCGGGCGGAATTCTAGTTTTTTTGCCGGAAATCGCAATAAGTGAGGAACGATCATGGCAGGGCAGTTCCTATGGTTCCTTAGGTCGAATTTGATGGCCCGGAAAAATTTTAGGCGATCGGGGTCCGGGGATCCCGGGACCACTTGGAAAGCGTGGGCTGTAGCACACAAAAATATGGGAACCGAGCGGAATTCTAGTTTTTTTGCCGAAAAATGCGAAAAATGAGGAAGGATCATGGCGAGGTGGTGACTATGGTTCATTAGGTCCTATTTTATGGCCCGAAAAAACTTTAGGCGATCCAAGTACGGGGGGCTCGGCCCACTCGGAAGGCTTGGGCAATAAGACACGAAAATATGGGAATCAGGCGGAATTCTAGTTTTTTGGACGTAAAATGCAAAACATGAGGACCGATCATGGTGGGGCTGTGACTATGGTTCCTTAGGTCGTATTTAATGGCCCGGAAAAATTTTAGGCGATCCGAGTCTGGTAGGTCTGGCCCACTCGGAAGGCTTGGGCAATAACACACGAAAATATGGGAATCGGGTGGAATTCTAGTTTCTTGGACGTAAAATGCAAAACATGAGGACCGATCATGGTGGGGCGGTGACTATGGTTCCTTAGGTCGTATTTGATGGCCCAGAAAAATATTAGGCGACCGGGGTCCGGGGTTCCCGGGACCACTTGGAAGGCGTGGGCTGTAGCACACAAAAATATGGGAATCGAGCGGAATTCTAGATTTTTGGCCGAAAAATGCAAAAAATGAGGAACGATCATGGCGGGGCGGTAAATATGGTTCCTTAGGTCGTATTTGATGGCCCGGGAAAATTTTAGGCGATCCGAGTCCTGGAGGCCTGACCCACTCGGAAGGCGTGGGCAATAGTAGACGAAAATATGGGAATCACGCGGAATTCTAGTTTTTGGGCAGAAAAACGCAAAAAATGAGGAACGATCATGGCGGGGTGGTTACTATGGTTCCTTGGGTCTTATTTTATGGCCCGAAAAAATTTTAGGCGATCGGGGTCCGGGGGTCCCGGGACCACTTGGAAGGCGTGTGCTATAACACATGAAAATATGGGAATCGGACAGAATTCTAGTTTTTTGGCCGAAAAATGCAAAAAATGAGGAACGATCATGGCGGAACGGTGACTATGGTTCCTTAGGTCGTATTTGATGGCTCGGAAAAAGTTTAGGCGATCAGAGTCCGGGAGACCCGGCCCACTCGGAAGGCACGAAAATATGGGAATCGGGCGGAATTCTAGTTTTTTGGCCGAAAAACACAAAATATGAGTAACGATCATGGCGAGGCGGTGACTATGGTTTCTTAGGTCATATTTGATGGTCCGAAAAAATTTTAGGCGATCGGGGTCCGGGCTTCCCTACCCATTGGGAAGGCGTGGGCAATTATAGCACACGAAAATATGGGAATCGTACGGAATTCTAGTTTTTTAGCCGAAAAATGCAAACAATGAGGAACGATCATGGAGGGGAGGTTAATATGGTTCCTTAGGTCTTATTTGATGGCCCGAATAAAATTTAGATGATCCGAGTCCGGGGGCCCGGCCCACTCGGAAGATGTGGGCTATAGCACACGAAAATATGGGAATCGGGCGGAATTCTAGTTTTTTTGCCGGAAATCGCAATAAGTGAGGAACGATCATGGCAGGGCAGTTCCTATGGTTCCTTAGGTCGAATTTGATGGCCCGAAAAAATTTTAGGCGATCGGGGTCCGGGGATCCCGGGACCACTTGGAAAGCGTGGGCTATAGCACACAAAAATATGGGAACCGAGCGGAATTCTAGTTTTTTCGCCGAAAAATGCGAAAAATGAGGAAGGATCATGGCGAGGTGGTGACTATGGTTCATTAGGTCCTATTTTATGGCCCGAAAAAACTTTAGGCGATCCGAGTACGGGGGGCTCGGCCCACTCGGAAGGCTTGGGCAATAAGACACGAAAATATGGGAATCAGGCGGAATTCTAGTTTTTTGGACGTAAAATGCAAAACATGAGGACCGATCATGGTGGGGCTGTGACTATGGTTCCTTAGGTCGTATTTAATGGCCCGGAAAAATTTTAGGCGATCCGAGTCTGGTAGGTCCAGCCCACTCGGAAGGCTTGGGCAATAACACACGAAAATATGGGAATCGGGTGGAATTCTAGTTTCTTGGACGTAAAATGCAAAACATGAGGACCGATCATGGTGGGGCGGTGACTATGGTTACTTAGGTCATATTTGATGGCCCAGAAAAATATTAGGTGACCGGGGTCCGGGGTTCCCGGGACCACTTGGAAGGCGTGGGCTGTAGCACACAAAAATATGGGAATCGAGCGGAATTCTAGATTTTTGGCCGAAAAATGCAAAAAATGAGGAACGATCATGGCGGGGCGGTAAATATGGTTCCTTAGGTCGTATTTGATGGCCCGGGAAAATTTTAGGCGATCCGAGTCCTGGAGGCCCGACCCACTCGGAAGGCGTGGGCAATAGTAGACGAAAATATGGGAATCACGCGGAATTCTAATTTTTTGGCAGAAAAACGCAAAAAATGAGGAACGATCATGGCGGGGTGGTTACTATGGTTCCTTGGGTCTTATTTTATGGCCCGAAAAATTTTAGGCGATCGGGGTCCGGGGGTCCCGGGACCACTTGGAAGGCGTGTGCTATAACACATGAAAATATGGGAATCGGACAGAATTCTAGTTTTTTGGCCGAAAAATGCAAAAAATGAGGAACGATCATGGCGGAACGGTGACTATGGTTCCTTAGGTCGTATTTGATGGCCCGAAAAAAGTTTAGGCGATCAGAGTCCGAGAGACCCGGCCCACTCGGAAGGCACGAAAATATGGGAATCGGGCAGAATTCTAGTTTTTTGGCCGAAAAACACAAAATATGAGTAACGATCAAGGCGAGGCGGTGACTATGGTTTCTTAGGTCATATTTGATGGTCCGAAAAAATTTTAGGCGATCGGGGTCCGGGATTCCCTACCCATTGGGAAGGCGTGGGCAATTATAGCACACGAAAATATGGGAATCGTACGAAATTCTAGTTTTTTAGCCGAAAAATGCAAACAATGAGGAACGATCATGGAGGGGAGGTGAATATGGTTCCTTAGGTCTTATTTGATGGCCCGAATAAAATTTAGATGATCCGAGTCCGGGGGGCCCGGCCCACTCGGAAGATGTGGGCTATAGCACACGAAAATATGGGAATCGGGCGGAATTCTAGTTTTTTGCCGGAAATCGCAATAAGTGAGGAACGATCATGGCGGGGCAGTTCCTATGGTTCCTTAGGTCGAATTTGATGGCCCGGAAAAATTTTAGGCGATCGGGGTCCTGGAATCCCGGAACCACTTGGAAAGCGTGGGCTATAGCACACAAAAATATGGGAACCGAGCGGAATTCTAGTTTTTTCGCCGAAAAATGCGAAAAATGAGGAAGGATCATGGCGAGGTGGTGACTATGGTTCATTAGGTCCTATTTTATGGCCCGAAAAAACTTTAGGCGATCCGAGTACGGGGGGCTCGGCCCACTCGGAAGGCTTGGGCAATAAGACACGAAAATATGGGAATCAGGCGGAATTCTAGTTTTTTGGACGTAAAATGCAAAACATGAGGACCGATCATGGTGGGGCTGTGACTATGGTTCCTTAGGTCGTATTTAATGGCCCGGAAAAATTTTAGGCGATCCGAGTCTGGTAGGTCCGGCCCACTCGGAAGGCTTGGGCAATAACACACGAAAATATGGGAATCGGGTGGAATTCTAGTTTTTTGGACGTAAAATGCAAAACATGAGGACCGATCATGGTGGGGCGGTGACTATGGTTCCTTAGGTCATATTTGATGGCCCAGAAAAATATTAGGCGACCGGGGTCCGGGGTTCCCGGGACCACTTGGAAGGCGTGGGCTGTAGCACACGAAAATATGGGAATCGGGCGGAATTCTAGTTTTTTGGCCGAAAAATGCAAAATATAAGCAACGATCATGGCGGGGTGGTGTCTATGGTTCCTTAGGTCATATTTGATGGCCCAGAAAAATTTTAGGCGATCCGAGTCCTGGAGGCCCGACCCACTCGGAAGGCGTGGGCAATAGTAGACGAAAATATGGGAATCACGCGGAATTCTAGTTTTTGGCAGAAAAATGCAAAAAATGAGGAACGATCATGGCGGGGTGGTTACTATGGTTCCTTGGGTCTTATTTTATGGCCCGAAAAAATTTTAGGCGATCGGGGTCCGGGGGTCCCGGGACCACTTGGAAGGCGTGTGCTATAACACATGAAAATATGGGAATCGGACAGAATTCTAGTTTTTTGGCCGAAAAATGCAACAAATGAGGAACGATCATGGCGGAACGGTGACTATGGTTCCTTATGTCATATTTGAAGGCCCGGAAAAAGTTTAGGCGATCAGAGTCCGGGAGACCCGGCCCGCTCGGAAGGCACGAAAATATGGGAATCGGGCGGAATTCTAGTTTTTTGGCCGAAAAACACAAAATATGAGTAACGATCATGGCGAGGCGGTGACTATGGTTTCTTAGGTCTTATTTGATGGACCGAAAAATTTTTAGGCGATCGGGGTCCGGGATTCCCTACCCATTGGGAAGGCGTGGGCAATTATAGCACACGAAAATATGGGAATCGTACGGAATTCTAGTTTTTTAGCCGAAAAATGCAAACAATGAGGAACGATCATGGCGGGGAGGTGAATATGGTTCCTTAGGTCTTATTTGATGGCCCGAATAAAATTTAGATGATCCGAGTCCGGGGGCCCGGCCCACTCGGAAGATGTGGGCTATAGCACACGAAAATATGGGAATCGGGCGGAATTCTAGTTTTTTGCCAGAAATCGCAATAAGTGAGGAACGATCATGGCGGGGGCAGTTCCTATGGTTCCTTAGGTCGTATTTGATGGCCCAGAAAAATTTTAGGCGATCGCGGTCGGGGATCCCGGGACCACTTGGAAAGCATGGGCTATAGCACACAAAAATATGGGAACCGGGCGGAATTCTAGTTTTTTGGCCGAAAAATGCGAAAATGAGGAACGATCATGGCGAGGTGGTGACTATGGTTCCTTAGGTCCTATTTTATGGCCCGAAAAAACTTTAGGCGATCCGAGTACGGGGGGCTCGGCCCACTCGGAAGGCGTGGGCAATAGCACACAATAATATAGTAATCAGGCGGAATTCTAGTGTATTGGCCGTAAAATGCAAAACATGAGGACCGATCATGGTGGGGCGGTGACTATGGTTCCTTAGGTCGTATTTAATGGCCCGGAAAAATTTTAGGCGATCCGAGTCTGGTAGGTCCGGCCCACTCGGAAGGCTTGGGCAATAACACACGAAAATATGGGAATCGGGTTGAATTCTAGTTTTTTGGACGTAAAATGCAAAAAATGAGGAACGATCATGGCGGGGCGGTGACTATGGTTCCTTAAATAATATTTTATGGCCCGTAAATATATTAGGCGATCGGGGTCCGGGGTTCCCGGGACCACTTGGAAGGCGTGGGCTATAACACACGAAAATATGGGAATCGGGCGGAATTCTAGTTTTTTGGCCGAAAAATGCAAAAAAATGAGGAACGATCATTGCGGGGCAGTGACTATGGTTCCTTAGGCTGTATTTGGCAGCCCGAAAAAAATTTTAGGCGATCCGAGTCCGGAAGGCCCGGCCTACTCGGAAGACGTGGGCTATTTAGCACACGAAAATATGAGAATCACGCGGAATTCTAGTTTTTTTGGCCGAAAAATGCAAAAGTGGGGAACGATCATTGCGGGGCGGTTATTATGGTTCCTTGGGTCGTATTTGATGGCCTGGAAAATTTTTAGGCGATCGGGGTCTGGGGGTACCGGGACCACTTGGAAGGTGTGAGCTATAGCACACGAAAATATGGGAATCGGGCGGAATTCTAGTTTTTTATCCGAAAAATGCAAAATATTAGCAACGATCATGGCGGGGCAGTGACTATGGTTCCTTAGGTCGTATTTAATGGCCCGGAAATATTTTAGGCGATCCGAGTCTGGTAGGCCCGGCCCACTCGGAAGGCTTGGGCAATAACACACGAAAATATGGGAATCGGGCGGAATTCTAGTTTTTTGGATGTAAAATGCAAAAACTGAGGACCGATCATGGTGGGGCGGTGACTATGGTTCCTTAGGTCGTATTTGATGGCCTAGAAAAATATTAGGCGACCGGGGTCCGAGGTTCCCGGGACCACTTGGAAGGCGTGGGCTGTAGCACACAAAAATATGGGAATCGAGCGGAATTCTAGGTTTTTGACCGAAAAATGCAAAAAATGAGGAACGATCATAGCGGGGTGGTGAATA
>NW_027174976.1:0-21000 GCF_000390325.3 Nicotiana tomentosiformis
AAGTATATTGGGAGACAATTGCAGTTACATTTGACCAAAAGTTTCAGTAAAACTTATGAATGTAACTTGTGATGACTTTCATCGACTTTTGTTCCACAACTCGCTTGACTTAAAAACATAACACACGGATGTAATACGACTAATATAAATCATAACATAATCTCTTTATCATGTTAATCACCCTAGTCTCACCCCAAAGGTACATGTTATAACATTCCCAACTTGTCGACTTTCGATGAAACATTGTTTTATTTAATTGCTTTAGCTTCTGAACTGTCCAACCCTCTTTGTACTTGTTGTTCATGATCTTCAATATTTGTAACCTCAGAGGTAACATGATTAACTTACTTTATATACTTTTAAATATTATCTCATTTTTTTGTCCTACATTAGTTTGCTTACGACGCATTTTTACATACGAAAATATAGGGTGTAACATGTTGTAGAACTTTCAAGGAAATATTGTGCTGATGATGGCGGTTCATGCCACTTAGGTTTCAAGGATGAAAGGTTGGAACATGGGCAATCATTTCCTTGAGATGGTAATGGTAATTTTTCTGTTGGCAAGCAGAATTGGAACATGAAATTTAAGGATGCTACCTCTGCTGCTCAAGCAGCGGCTGAGTTTGGAGAACATGCAAGCCTAGCTGCCAGAGCTATTGGGGAAGTTTCAAGGCAATATTGTGTTGATGATGGTAGTTCATGCCACTTAGGTTTCAACCATGAAAGGTTGGAACATGGGCAATCATTACCTGGAGATGGTAATGGTAAGTTTTCTATTGGCAAGCAAAATTGGGACATGAAATTTGAGGATTCTACCTCAGCTGCTCAAGCAGCGACTGAGTTTACAGAACATGCAAGCCTAGCGGCCAGAGCTGTTGTAGAACTTTCAAGGAAATATTATGTTGATGATGGCGGTTCATGCCACTTAGGTTTCAAGGATGAAAGGTTGGAACATGGGCAATCATTTCCTTGAGATGGTAATGGTAATTTTTCTGTTGGTAGGCAGTATTGGAACATGAAATTTAAGGATGCTACCTTTGCTGCTCAAGCAGCGGCTGAGTTTTGAGAACATGCAAGCCTAGCTGCCAGAGCTGTTGGAATAGTTTCAAGGCAATATTATATTGATGATCGTGGTTCATGCCACTTAGGTTTCAACGATGAAAGTTTTGAACATGGGCAAGCATTTCCTGGAGATGGTAAGGGTAAGTTTTCTATTGACAAGCAGAATTGGAACATGAAATTTGAGGATTCTACCTCAGCTGCTCAAGTAGCGACTGAGTTTGCAGAAAATGCAAGCCTAGCGGCCAGAGCTGTTGTAGAACTTTCAAGGAAATATTGTGTTGATGATGGCGGTACATGCCACTTAGGTTTCAAGGATGAAAGGTTGGAACATGGGCAATCATTTCCTTGAGATGGTAATGGTAATTTTTCTGTTGGTAGGCAGTATTGGAACATGAAATTTAAGGATGCTACCTCTGCTGCTCAAGCAGCGGCTGAGTTTGGAGAACATGCAAGCCTAGCTGCCAGAGCTGTTGGAGAAGTTTCAAGTCAATATTGTGTTGATGATGGTAGTTCATGCCACTTAGGTTTCAAGCATGAAAGGTTGGAACATGGGCAATAATTTCCTGGAGATGGTAATGGTAAGTTTTCTATTGGCAAGCAGAATTGGAACATGAAAATTGAGGATTCTACCTCAGCTGCTCAAGTAGCGACTGAGTTTGCAGAACATGCAAGCCTAGCGGCTAGAGCTGTTGTAGAACTTTCAAGGAAATATTGTGTTGATGATGGCGGTTCATGCCACTTAGGTTTCAAGGATGAAAGGTTGGAACATGGGCAATCATTTCATGGAGATGGTAATGGTAATTATTCTTTTGGTAGGCAGAATTGGAACATGAAATTTAAGGATTCTACCTCAGCTGCTCAAGTAGCGACTGAGTTTGCAGAACATGCAAGCCTAGCGGCCAGAGCTGTTGTAGAACTTTCAAGGAAATATTGTGTTGATGATGGCGGTTCATGCCACTTAGGTTTCAAGGATGAAAGGTTGGAACATGGGCAATCATTTCCTTGAGATGGTAATGGTAATTTTTCTGTTGGCAAGCAGAATTGGAACATGAAATTTAAGGATGCTACCTCTGCTGCTCAAGCAGCGGCTGAGTTTGGAGAATATGCAAGCCTAGCTGCCAGAGCTGTTGGGGAAGTTTCAAGGGAATATTGTGTTGATGATGGTAGTTCATGCCACTTAGGTTTCAACCATGAAAGGTTGGAACATGGGCAATCATTACCTGGAGATGGTAATGGTAAGTTTTCTATTGGCAAGCAGAATTGGGACATGAAATTTGAGGATTCTACCTCAGCTGCTCAAGCAGCGACTGAGTTTGCAGAACATGCAAGCCTAGCGGCCAGAGCTGTTGTAGAACTTTCAAGGAAATATTGTGTTGATGATGGCGGTTCATGCCACTTAGGTTTCAAGGATGAAAGGTTGGAACATGGGCAATCATTTCCTTGAGATGGTAATGGTAATTTTTCTGTTGGTAGGCAGTATTGGAACATGAAATTTAAGGATGCTACCTTTGCTGCTCAAGCAGCGGCTGAGTTTTGAGAACATGCAAGCCTAGCTGCCAGAGTTGTTGGAGAAGTTTCAAGGCAATATTATATTGATGATGGTGGTTCATTCCACTTAGGTTTCAACGATGAAAGTTTTGAACATGGGCAAGCATTTCCTGGAGATGGTAATGGTAAGTTTTCTATTGACAAGCAGAATTGGAACATGAAATTTGAGGATTCTACCTCAGCTGCTCAAGTAGCGACTGAGTTTGCAGAAAATACAAACCTAGTAGCCAGAGCTGTTGTAGAACTTTCAAGGAAATATTGTGTTGATGATGGCGGTTCATGCCACTTAGGTTTCAAGGATGAAAGGTTGGAACATGGGCAATCATTTCCTTGAGATGGTAATGGTAATTTTTCTGTTGGCAAGCAGAATTGGAACATGAAATTTAAGGATGCTACCTCTGCTGCTCAAGCAGCGGCTGAGTTTGGAGAATATGCAAGCCTAGCTGCCAGAGCTGTTGGGGAAGTTTCAAGGGAATATTGTGTTGATGATGGTAGTTCATGCCACTTAGGTTTCAACCATGAAAGGTTGGAACATGGGCAATCATTACCTGGAGATGGTAATGGTAAGTTTTCTATTGGCAAGCAGAATTGGGACATGAAATTTGAGGATTCTACCTCAGCTGCTCAAGCAGCGACTGAGTTTGCAGAACATGCAAGCCTAGCGGCCAGAGCTGTTGTAGAACTTTCAAGGAAATATTGTGTTGATGATGGCGGTTCATGCCACTTAGGTTTCAAGGATGAAAGGTTGGAACATGGGCAATCATTTCCTTGAGATGGTAATGGTAATTTTTCTGTTGGTAGGCAGTATTGGAACATGAAATTTAAGGATGCTACCTTTGCTGCTCAAGCAGCGGCTGAGTTTTGAGAACATGCAAGCCTAGCTGCCAGAGTTGTTGGAGAAGTTTCAAGGCAATATTATATTGATGATGGTGGTTCATTCCACTTAGGTTTCAACGATGAAAGTTTTGAACATGGGCAAGCATTTCCTGGAGATGGTAATGGTAAGTTTTCTATTGACAAGCAGAATTGGAACATGAAATTTGAGGATTCTACCTCAGCTGCTCAAGTAGCGACTGAGTTTGCAGAAAATACAAACCTAGTAGCCAGAGCTGTTGTAGAACTTTCAAGGAAATATTGTGTTGATGATGGCGGTTCATGCCACTTAGGTTTCAAGGATGAAAGGTTGGAACATGGGCAATCATTTCCTTGAGATGGTAATGGTAATTTTTCTGTTGGTAGTCAGTATTGGAACATGAAATTTAAGGATGCTACCTCTGCTGCTCAAGCAGCGGCTGAGTTTGGAGAACATGCAAGCCTAGCTGCCAGAGCTGTTGGAGAAGTTTCAAGGCAATATTGTGTTGATGATGGTAGTTCATGCCACTTAGGTTTCAAGCATGAAAGGTTGGAACATAGGCAATAATTTCCTGGAGATGGTAATGGTAAGTTTTCTATTGGCAAGCAGAATTGGAACATGAAAATTGAGGATTCTACCTCAGCTGCTCAAGTAGCGACTGAGTTTGCAGAACATGCAAGCCTAGAAGCAAGAGCTTTCGTAGAACTTTCAAGGAAGTATTGTGTTGATGAAGGCGGTTCATGCCACTTAGGTTTCAAGGATGAAAGGTTGGAACATGGGCAATCATTTCATGGAGATGGTAATGGTAATTTTTCTTTTGGTAGGCAGAATTGGAACATGAAATTTGAGGATTCTACCTCAGCTGCTCAAGTAGCGACTGAGTTTGCAGAACATGCAAGCCTAGCGGCCAGAGCTGTTGTAGAACTTTCAACGAAATATTGTGTTGATGATGGCGGTTCATGCCACTTAGGTTTCAAGGATGAAAGGTTGGAACATGGGCAATCATTTCCTTGAGATGGTAATGGTAATTTTTCTGTTGGCAAGCAGAATTGGAACATGAAATTTAAGGATGCTACCTCTACTGCTCAAGCAGCGGCTGAGTTTGGAGAACATGCAAGCCTAGCTGCCAGAGCTGTTGGAGAAGTTTCAAGGCAATATTGTGTTGATGATGGTAGTTCATACCACTTAGGTTTCAAGCATGAAAGGTTGGAACATGGGCAATAATTTCCTGGAGATGGTAATGGTATGTTTTCTATTGGCAAGCAGAATTGGAACATGAAAATTGAGGATTCTACCTCAGCTGCTCAAGTAGCGACTGAGTTTGCAGAAAATGCAAACCTAGCGGCCAGAGCTGTTGTAGAACTTTCAAGGAAATATTGTGTTGATGATGGCGGTTCATGCCACTTAGGTTTCAACGATGAAAGTTTTGAACATGGGCAAGCATTTCCTGGAGATGGTAATGGTAAGTTTTCTATTGACAAGCAGAATTGGAACATGAAATTTGAGGATTCTACCTCAGCTGCTCAAGTAGCGACTGAGTTTGCAGAAAATGCAAACCTAGCGGCCAGAGCTGTTGTAGAACTTTCAAGGAAATATTGTGTTGATGATGGCGGTTCATGCCACTTAGGTTTCAAGGATGAAAGGTTGGAACATGGGCAATCATTTCCTTGAGATGGTAATGGTAATTTTTCTGTTGGTAGTCAGTATTGGAACATGAAATTTAAGGATGCTACCTCTGCTGCTCAAGCAGCGGCTGAGTTTGGAGAACATGCAAGCCTAGCTGCCAGAGCTGTTGGAGAAGTTTCAAGGCAATATTGTGTTGATGATGGTAGTTCATGCCACTTAGGTTTCAAGCATGAAAGGTTGGAACATAGGCAATAATTTCCTGGAGATGGTAATGGTAAGTTTTCTATTGGCAAGCAGAATTGGAACATGAAAATTGAGGATTCTACCTCAGCTGCTCAAGTAGCGACTGAGTTTGCAGAACATGCAAGCCTAGAAGCAAGAGCTTTCGTAGAACTTTCAAGGAAGTATTGTGTTGATGAAGGCGGTTCATGCCACTTAGGTTTCAAGGATGAAAGGTTGGAACATGGGCAATCATTTCATGGAGATGGTAATGGTAATTTTTCTTTTGGTAGGCAGAATTGGAACATGAAATTTGAGGATTCTACCTCAGCTGCTCAAGTAGCGACTGAGTTTGCAGAACATGCAAGCCTAGCGGCCAGAGCTGTTGTAGAACTTTCAACGAAATATTGTGTTGATGATGGCGGTTCATGCCACTTAGGTTTCAAGGATGAAAGGTTGGAACATGGGCAATCATTTCCTTGAGATGGTAATGGTAATTTTTCTGTTGGCAAGCAGAATTGGAACATGAAATTTAAGGATGCTACCTCTACTGCTCAAGCAGCGGCTGAGTTTGGAGAACATGCAAGCCTAGCTGCCAGAGCTGTTGGAGAAGTTTCAAGGCAATATTGTGTTGATGATGGTAGTTCATACCACTTAGGTTTCAAGCATGAAAGGTTGGAACATGGGCAATAATTTCCTGGAGATGGTAATGGTATGTTTTCTATTGGCAAGCAGAATTGGAACATGAAAATTGAGGATTCTACCTCAGCTGCTCAAGTAGCGACTGAGTTTGCAGAAAATGCAAACCTAGCGGCCAGAGCTGTTGTAGAACTTTCAAGGAAATATTGTGTTGATGATGGCGGTTCATGCCACTTAGGTTTCAACGATGAAAGTTTTGAACATGGGCAAGCATTTCCTGGAGATGGTAATGGTAAGTTTTCTATTGACAAGCAGAATTGGAACATGAAATTTGAGGATTCTACCTCAGCTGCTCAAGTAGCGACTGAGTTTGCAGAAAATGCAAACCTAGCGGCCAGAGCTGTTGTAGAACTTTCAAGGAAATATTGTGTTGATGATGGCGGTTCATGCCACTTAGGTTTCAAGGATGAAAGGTTGGAACATGGGCAATCATTTCCTTGAGATGGTAATGGTAATTTTTCTGTTGGTAGTCAGTATTGGAACATGAAATTTAAGGATGCTACCTCTGCTGCTCAAGCAGCGGCTGAGTTTGGAGAACATGCAAGCCTAGCTGCCAGAGCTGTTGGAGAAGTTTCAAGGCAATATTGTGTTGATGATGGTAGTTCATGCCACTTAGGTTTCAAGCATGAAAGGTTGGAACATGGGCAATAATTTCCTGGAGATGGTAATGGTAAGTTTTCTATTGGCAAGCAGAATTGGAACATGAAAATTGAGGATTCTACCTCAGCTGCTCAAGTAGCGACTGAGTTTGCAGAACATGCAAGCCTAGAAGCAAGAGCTGTCGTTGAACTTTCAAGGAAGTATTGTGTTGATGAAGGCGGTTCATGCCACTTAGGTTTCAAGGATGAAAGGTTGGAACATGGGCAATCATTTCATGGAGATGGTAATGGTAATTTTTCTTTTGGTAGGCAGAATTGGAACATGAAATTTGAGGATTCTACCTCAGCTGCTCAAGTAGCGACTGAGTTTGCAGAACATGCAAGCCTAGCGGCCAGAGCTGTTGTAGAACTTTCAACGAAATATTGTGTTGATGATGGCGGTTCATGCCACTTAGGTTTCAAGGATGAAAGGTTGGAACATGGGCAATCATTTCCTTGAGATGGTAATGGTAATTTTTCTGTTGGCAAGCAGAATTGGAACATGAAATTTAAGGATGCTACCTCTGCTGCTCAAGCAGCGGCTGAGTTTGGAGAACATGCAAGCCTAGCTGCCAGAGCTGTTGGAGAAGTTTCAAGGCAATATTGTGTTGATGATGGTAGTTCCTACCACTTAGGTTTCAAGCATGAAAGGTTGGAACATGGGCAATAATTTCCTGGAGATGGTAATGGTAAGTTTTCTATTGGCAAGCAGAATTGGAACATGAAATTTGAGGATTCTACCTCAGCTGCTCAAGTAGCGACTGAATTTGCAGAACATGCAAGCCTAGCGGCAAGAGCTGTCGTAGAACTTTCAAGGAAATATTTAGTTGATGATGGCGGTTCATGCCACTTAGGTTTCAAGGATGAAAGGTTGGAACATGGGCAATCATTTCCTTGAGATGGTAATGTTAATTTTTCTGTTGGTAGGCAGTATTGGAACATGAAATTTAAGGATGCTACATCTGCTGCTCAAGCAGCGGCTGAGTTTGGAGAACATGCAAGCCTAGCTGCCAGAGCTGTTGGAGAAGTTTCAAGGCAATATTGTGTTGATGATGGTAGTTCATGCCACTTAGGTTTCAAGCATGAAAGGTTGGAACATGGGCAATAATTTCCTGGAGATGGTAATGGTAAGTTTTCTATTGGCAAGCAGAATTGGAACATGAAAATTAAGGATTCTACCTCAGCTGCTCAAGTAGCGACTGAGTTTGCAGAACATGCAAGCCTAGCGGCAAGAGCTGTCGTAGAACTTTCAAGGAAATATTGTGTTGATGATGGCGGTTCATGCCACTTAGGTTTCAAGGATGAAAGGTTGGAACATGGGCAATCATTTCATGGAGATGGTAATGGTAATTTTTATTTTGGTAGGCAGAATTGGAACATGAAATTTGAGGATTCTACCTCAGCTGCTCAAATAGCGACCGAGTTTGCAGAACATGCAAGCCTAGCGGCCAGAGCTGTTGTAGAACTTTCAAGGAAATATTGTGTTGATGATTGCGGTTCATGCCACTTAGGTTTCAAGGATGAAAGGTTGGAACATGGGCAATCATTTCCTTGAGATGGTAATGGTAATTTTTCTGTTGGCAAGCAGAATTGGAACATGAAATTTAAGGATGCTACCTCTGCTGATCAAGCAGCGGCTGAGTTTGGAGAACATGCAAGCCTAGCTGCCAGAGCTGTTGGAGAAGTTTCAAGGCAATATTGTGTTGATGATTGCGGTTCATGCCACTTAGGTTTCAAGGATGAAAGGTTGGAACATGGGCAATCATTTCCTTGAGATGGTAATGGTAATTTTTCTGTTGGTAGGCAGTATTGGAACATGAAATTTAAGGATGCTACCTCTGCTGCTCAAGCAGCGGCTGAGTTTGGAGAACATGCAAGCCTAGCTGCCAGAGCTGTTGGAGAAGTTTCATGGCAATATTGTGTTGATGATGGTAGTTCATGCCACTTAGGTTTCAAGCATGAAAGGTTGGAACATGGGCAATCATTTCCTGGAGATGGTAATGGTAAGTTTTCTATTGGCAAGCAGAATTGGAACATGAAAATTGAGGATTCTACCTCAGCTGCTCAAGTAGGGACTGAGTTTGCAGAACATGCAAGCCTAGCGGCCAGAGCTGTTGTAGAACTTTCAAGGAAATATTGAGTTGATGATGGCGGTTCATGCCACTTAGGTTTCAAGGATGAAAGGTTGGAACATGGGCAATCATTTCATGGAGATGGTAATGGTAATTTTTCTTTTGGTAGGCAGAATTGGAACATGAAATTTGTTGATTCTACCTCAGCTGCTCAAGTAGCGACTGATTTTGCAGAACATGCAAGCCTAGCGGCCAGAGCTGTTGTAGAACTTTCAAGGAAATATTGCGTTGATGATGGCGGTTCATGCCACTTAGGTTTCAAGGATGAAAGGTTGGAACATGGGCAATCATTTCCTTGAGATGGTAATGGTAATTTTTCTGTTGGCAAGCAGAATTGGAACATGAAATTTAAGGATGCTACCTCTGCTGCTCAAGCAGCGGCTGAGTTTGGAGAACATGCAAGCCTAGCTGCCAGAGCTGTTGGAGAAGTTTCAAGGCAATATTGTGTTGATGATGGTAGTTCATGCCAGTAAGGTTTCAACCATGAAAGGTTGGAACATGGGCAATCATTTCCTTGAGATGGTAATGGTAATTTTTCTATTGGTAGGCAGTATTGGAACATGAAATTTAAGGATGCTACCTCTGCTTCTCAAGCAGCGGCTGAGTTTGGAGAACATGCAAGCCTAGCTGCTAGAGCTGCTGGAGAAGTTTCAAGGCAATATTGTGTTGATGATGGTAGTTCATGCCACTTAGGTTTCAAGCATGAAAGGTTGGAACATGGTCAATCATTTCCTGGAGATGGTAATGGTAAGTTTTCTATTGGCAAGCAGAATTGGAACATGAAAATTGAGGATTCTACCTCAGCTGCTCAAGTAGCGACTGAGTTTGCAGAACATGCAAGCCTAGCGGCCAGAGCTGTTGTAGAACTTTCAAGGAAATATTGTGTTGATGATGGCAGTTCATGCCACTTAGGTTTCAAGGATGAAAGGTTGGAACATGGGAAATCATTTCATGGAGAAGGTAATGGTAATTTTTCTTTTGGTAGGCAGAATTGGAACATGAAATTTGTGGATTCTACCTCAGCTGCTCAAGTAGCGACTGATTTTGCAGAACATGCAAGCCTTGCGGCCAGAGCTGTTGTAGAACTTTCAAGGAAATATTGCGTTGATGATGGCGGTTCATGCCACTTAGGTTTCAAGGATGAAAGGTTGGAACATGGGCAATCATTTCCTTGAGATGGTAATGGTAATTTTTCTGTTGGCAAGCAGAATTGGAACATGAAATTTAAGGATGCTACCTTTGCTGCTCAAGCAGCGGCTGAGTTTTGAGAACATGCAAGCCTAGCTGCCAGAGCTGTTGGAGAAGTTTCAAGGCAATATTTTGTTGATGATGGTAGTTCATGCCACTTAGGTTTCAACCATGAAAGGTTGGAACATGGGCAATCGTTACCTGGAGATGGTAATGGTAAGTTTTCTATTGGCAAGCAGAATTGGAACATGAAAATTGAGGATTCTACCTCAGCTGCTCAAGTAGGGACTGAGTTTGCAGAACATGCAAGCCTAGCGGCCAGAGCTGTTGTAGAACTTTCAAGGAAATATTGAGTTGATGATGGCGGTTCATGCCACTTAGGTTTCAAGGATGAAAGGTTGGAACATGGGCAATCATTTCATGGAGATGGTAATGGTAATTTTTCTTTTGGTAGGCAGAATTGGAACATGAAATTTGTTGATTCTACCTCAGCTGCTCAAGTAGCGACTGATTTTGCAGAACATGCAAGCCTAGCGGCCAGAGCTGTTGTAGAACTTTCAAGGAAATATTGCATTGATGATGGCGGTTCATGCCACTTAGTTTTCAAGGATGAAAGGTTGGAACATGGGCAATCATTTCCTTGAGATGGTAATGGTAATTTTTCTGTTGGCAAGCAGAATTGGAACATGAAATTTAAGGATGCTACCTCTGCTGCTCAAGTAGCGGCTGAGTTTGGAGAACATGCAAGCCTAGCTGCCAGAGCTGTTGGAGAAGTTTCAAGGCAATATTGTGTTGATGATGGTAGTTCATGCCACTTAGGTTTCAACCATGAAAGGTTGGAACATGGGCAATCATTTCCTTGAGATGGTAATGGTAATTTTTCTATTGGTAGGCAGTATTGGAACATGAAATTTAAGGATGCTAGCTCTGCTGCTCAAGCAGCGGCTGAGTTTGGAGAACATGCAAGCCTAGCTGCTAGAGCTGTTGGAGAAGTATCAAGGCAATATTGTGTTGATGATGGTAGTTCATGCCACTTAGGTTTCAAGCATGAAAGGTTGGAACATGGTCAATCATTTCCTGGAGATGGTAATGGTAAGTTTTCTATTGGCAAGCAGAATTGGAACATGAAAATTGAGGATTCTACCTCAGCTGCTCAAGTAGCGACTGAGTTTGTAGAACATGCAAGCCTAGCGGCCAGAGCTGTTGTAGAACTTTCAAGGAAATATTGTGTTGATGATGGCGGTTCATGCCACTTAGGTTTCAAGGATGAAAGGTTGGAACATGGGCAATCATTTCATGGAGATGGTAATGGTAATTTTTCTTTTGGTAGGCAGAATTGGAACATGAAATTTGTGGATTCTACCTCAGCTGCTCAAGTAGCGACTGATTTTGCAGAACATGCAAGCCTTGCGGCCAGAGCTGTTGTAGAACTTTCAAGGAAATATTGCGTTGATGATGGCGGTTCATGGCCACTTAGGTTTCAAGGATGAAAGGTTGGAACATGGGCAATCATTTCCTTGAGATGGTAATGGTAATTTTTCTGTTGGCAAGCAGAATTGGAACATGAAATTTAAGGATGCTACCTTTGCTGCTCAAGCAGCGGCTGAGTTTTGAGAACATGCAAGCCTAGCTGCCAGAGCTGTTGGAGAAGTTTCAAGGCAATATTTTGTTGATGATGGTAGTTCATGCCACTTAGGTTTCAACCATGAAAGGTTGGAACATGGGCAATCGTTACCTGGAGATGGTAATGGTAAGTTTTCTATTGGCAAGCAGAATTGGAACATGAAATTTGAGGATTCTACCTCAGCTGCTCAAGTAGCGACTGAGTTTGCAGAACATACAAGCCTAGCGGCCAGAGCTGTTGCAGAACTTTCAAGGAAATATTGTGTTGATGATGGCGGTTCATGCCACTTAGGTTTCAAGGATGAAAGGTTGGAACATGGGCAATCATTTCCTTGAGATGGTAATGGTAATTTTTTTGTTGGTAGGCAGCATTGGAACATGAAATTTAGGGATGCTACCTCTGCTGCTCAAGCAGCGGCTGAGTTTGGAGAACATGCAGGCCTAGCTGCCAGAGCTGTTGGAGAAGTTTCAAGGCAATATTATATTGATGATGGTGGTTCATGCCACTTAGGTTTCAACGATGAATGTTTTGAACATGGGCAAGCATTTCCTGGAGATGGTAATGGTAATTTTTCTGTTGGCAAGCAGAATTGCAACATGAAATTTAAGGATACTACCTCTGCTGCTCAAGAAGCAGCTGAGTTTGGAGAACTTG
Organism: Nicotiana tomentosiformis; assembly: GCF_000390325.3. Taxonomy (NCBI): domain Eukaryota; kingdom Viridiplantae; phylum Streptophyta; class Magnoliopsida; order Solanales; family Solanaceae; genus Nicotiana; species Nicotiana tomentosiformis. Next base: position 12,247 of record NW_027174976.1, read on the forward strand.
CAAGCCTAGCTGCCAGAGCTTTTGGAGAACTTTCAAGGAAATATTGTATTGATGATGGTGGTTCATGCCACTTAGGTTTCAAGGATGAAAGGTTGGAACATGGGCAAACATTTCCTGGAGATGGTAATGGTAATTTTTCTGTAGGCAAGCAGAATTGGAACATGAAATTTAAGGATACTACATCTACTGCTCAAGTAGCGGCTGAGTTTGGAGAACATGCAAACCTAGCTGCCAGAGCTGTATGAGAACTTTCAAGGCAATATTGTGTTGATGATGGCGGTTCATGCCACTTAGGTTTTAAGGATGAAAGGTTGGAACATGGGCAAACATTTCCTGGAGATGGTAATGGTAATTTTTCTGTTGGCAAGCAAAATTGGATCATGAAATTTGAGGATTCTACCTCAGCTGCTCAAGCAGCGACTGAGTTTGCAGAACATGCAAGCCTAGCGGCCAGAGCTGTTGTAGAACTTTCAAGGAAATATTGTGTTGATGATGGCGGTTCATGCCACTTAGGTTTCAAGGATGAAAGGTTGGAACATGGGCAATCATTTCCTTGAGATGGTAATGGTAATTTTTCTGTTGGTAGGCAGTATTGGAACGTGAAATTTAAGGATGCTACCTCTTCTGCTCAAGCAACGACTGAGTTTGCAGAACATGCAAGCCTAGAAGCAAGAGCTTTCGTAGAACTTTCAAGGAAGTATTGTGTTGATGAAGGCGGTTCATGCCACTTAGGTTTCAAGGATGAAAGGTTGGAACATGGGCAAGCATTTCCTGGAGATGGTAATGGTAATTTTTCTGTTGGCAAGCAGAATTGGATCATGAAATTTGAGGATTCTACCTCAGCTGCTCAAGCAGCGACTGAGTTTGCAGAACATGCAAGCCTAGCGGCCAGAGCTGTTGTAGAACTTTCAAGGAAATATTGTGTTGATGATGGCGGTTCATGCCACTTAGGTTTCAAGGATGAAAGGTTGGAACATGAGCAATCATTTCCTTGAGATGTTAATGTTAATTATTCTGTTGGTAGGCAGTATTGGAACAGGAAATTTAAGGATGCTACCTCTGCTGTTCAAGCAGCGGCTGAGTTTGGAGAACATGCAAGCCTAGCTGCCAGAGCTGTTGGAGAACTTTCAAGGCAATATTGTGTTGATGATGGTGGTTCATGCCACTTAGGATTTAAGGATGAAAGGTTGGAACATGGGCAAGCATTTCCTGGAGATGGTAATGGTAATTTTTCTGTTGGCAAGCAGAATTGGAACATGAAATTTAAGGATACTACCTTTGCTGCTCAAGCAGCGGCTGAGTTTGAAGAACATGCAAGCCTAGCTGCCAGAGCTGTTGGAGAACTTTCAAGGCAATATTGTGTTGATGATGGTGGTTCATGTCACTTATGTTTCAAGGATGAAAGGTTGAAACATGGGCAAGCATTTCCTAGAGATGTTAATGGTAATTTTTCTGTTGGCAAGCAGAATTGGAACATGAAATTTAAGGATACTACCTCTGCTGCTCAAGCAGCGGCTGAGCTTGCAGAACATGCAAGCCTAGCTGCCGGAGCTGTTGTAGAACTTTCAAGGAAATATTGTGTTAATGATGATGGTTCATGCCACTTAGGTTTCAAGGATGAAAGGTTGGAACATGGGCAATCATTTCCTGGAGATGGTAATGGTAATTTTTCTGTTGGCAGGTAGAATTGGAACATGAAATTCAAGGATGCTACCTCTGCTACTCAAGCAGCGGCTGAGTTTGCAGAACATGCAAGCCTAGCTGCCAGAGTTATTGTAGAACTTTCAAGGCAATATTGTGTTGATGATGGTGGTTCATGCCACTTAGGTTTCAAGGATGAAAGGTTGGAACATGGGCAATCATTTCCTTGAGATGGTAATGGTAATTTTTCTGTTGGTAGGCAGTATTGGAACGTGAAATTTAAGGATGCTACCTCTGCTGCTCAAGCAGCGGCTGAGTTTGGAGAACATGCAAGCCTAGCTGCCAGAGCTGTTGGCGAAGTTTCAAGGCAATATTATATTGATGATGGTGGTTCATGCCACTTAGGTTTCAACGATGAATGTTTTGAACATGGGCAAGCATTTCCTGGAGATGGTAATGGTAATTTTTCTGTTGGCAAGCAGAATTGCAACATGAAATTTAAGGATACTACCTCTGCTGCTCAAGAAGCGGCTGAGTTTGGAGAACTTTCAAGCCTAGCTGCCAGAGCTTTTGGAGAACTTTCAAGGAAATATTGTATTGATGATGGTGGTTCATGCCACTTAGGTTTCAAGGATGAAAGGTTGGAACATGGGCAAACATTTCCTGGAGATGGTAATGGTAATTTTTCTGTTGGCAAGCAGAATTGGAACATGAAATTTAAGGATACTACATCTACTGCTCAAGTAGCGGCTGAGTTTGGAGAACATGCAAACCTAGCTGCCAGAGCTGTTTGAGAACTTTCAAGGCAATATTGTGTTGATGATGGCGGTTCATGCCACTTAGGTTTTAAGGATGAAAGGTTGGAACATGGGCAAGCATTTCCTGGAGATGGTAATGGTAATTTTTCTGTTGGCAAGCAGAATTGGATCATGAAATTTGAGGATTCTACCTCAGCTGCTCAAGCAGCGACTGAGTTTGCAGAACATGCAAGCCTAGCGGCCAGAGCTGTTGTAGAACTTTCAAGGAAATATTGTGTTGATGATGGCGGTTCATGCCACTTAGGTTTCAAGGATGAAAGGTTGGAACATGAGCAATCATTTCCTTGAGATGGTAATGTTAATTATTCTGTTGGTAGGCAGTATTGGAACAGGAAATTTAAGGATGCTACCTCTGCTGTTCAAGCAGCGGCTGAGTTTGGAGAACATGCAAGCCTAGCTGCCAGAGCTGTTGGAGAACTTTCAAGGCAATATTGTGTTGATGATGGTGGTTCATGCCACTTAGGGTTTAAGTATGAAAGGTTGGAACATGGGCAAGCATTTCCTGGAGATGGTAATGGTAATTTTTCTGTTGGCAAGCAGAATTGGAACATGAAATTTAAGGATGCTACCTTTGCTGCTCAAGCAGCGGCTGAGTTTTGAGAACATGCAAGCCTAGCTGCCAGAGCTGTTGGAGAAGTTTCAAGGCAATATTTTGTTGATGATGGTAGTTCATGCCACTTATGTTTCAACCATGAAAGGTTGTAACATGGGCAATCGTTACCTGGAGATGTTAATGGTAATTTTTCTGTTGGCAAGCAGAATTGGAACATGAAAATTGAGGATACTACCTCTGCTGCTCAAGCAGCGGCTGAGCTTGCAGAACATGCAAGCCTAGCTGCCGGAGCTGTTGTAGAACTTTCAAGGAAATATTGAGTTGATGATGGCGGTTCATGCCACTTAGGTTTCAAGGATGAAAGGTTGGAACATGGGCAATCATTTAATGGAGATGGTAATGGTAATTTTTCTTTTGGTAGGCAGAATTGGAACATGAAATTCAAGGATGCTACATCTACTGCTCAAGTAGTGGCTGATTTTGCAGAACATGCAAGCCTAGTGGCCAGAGCTGTTGTAGAACTTTCAAGGAAATATTGCGTTGATGATGGCGGTTCATGCCACTTAGTTTTCAAGGATGAAAGGTTGGAACATGGGCAATCATTTCCTTGAGATGGTAATGGTAATTTTTCTGTTGGCAAGCAGAATTGGAACATGAAATTTAAGGATGCTACCTCTGCTGCTCAAGCAGCGGCTGAGTTTGGAGAACATGCAAGCCTAGCTGCCAGAGCTGTTGGAGAAGTTTCAAGGCAATATTGTGTTGATGATGGTAGTTCATGCCACTTAGGTTTCAACCATGAAAGGTTGGAACATGGGCAATCATTTCCTTGAGATGGTAATGGTAAGTTTTCTATTGGCAAGCAAAATTGGGACATGAAATTTGAGGATTCTACCTTTGCTGCTCAAGCAGCGGCTGAGTTTGGAGAACATGCAAGCCTAGCTGCTAGAGCTGTTGGAGAAGTATCAAGGCAATATTGTGTTGATGATGGTAGTTCATGCCACTTAGGTTTTAAGCATGAAAGGTTGGAACATGGTCAATCATTTCCTGGAGATGGTAATGGTAAGTTTTCTATTGGCAAGCAGAATTGGAACATGAAAATTGAGGATTCTACCTCAGCTGCTCAAGTAGCGACTGAGTTTGCAGAACATGCAAGCCTAGCGGCCAGAGCTGTTGTAGAACTTTCAAAGAAATATTGTGTTGATGATGGCGGTTCATGCCACATAGGTTTCAAGGATGAAAGGTTGGAACATGGGCAATCATTTCATGGAGATGGTAATGGTAATTTTTCTTTTGGTAGGCAGAATTGGAACATGAAATTTGTGGATTCTACCTCAGCTGCTCAAGTAGCGACTGATTTTGCAGAACATGCAAGCCTTGCGGCCAGACCTGTTATAGAACTTTCAAGGAAATATTGCGTTGATGATGGCGGTTCATGCCACTTAGGTTTCAAGGATGAAAGGTTGGAACATGGGCAATCATTTCCTTGAGATGGTAATGGTAATTGTTCTGTTGGCAAGCAGAATTGGAACATGAAATTTAAGGATGCTACCTTTGCTGCTCAAGCAGCGGCTGAGTTTTGAGAACATGCAAGCCTAGCTGCCAGAGCTGTTGGAGAAGTTTCAAGGCAATATTTTGTTGATGATGGTAGTTCATGCCACTTAGGTTTCAACCATGAAAGGTTGGAACATGGGCAATCGTTACCTGGAGATGGTAATGGTAAGTTTTCTATTGGCAAGCAGAATTGGAACATGAAATTTGAGGATTCTACCTCAGCTGCTCAAGCAGCGGCTGAGTTTGCAGAACATGCAAGCCTAGCGGCCAGAGCTGTTGTAGAACTTTCAAGGAAATATTGTGTTGATGATGGCGGTTCATGCCACTTAGGTTTCAAGGATGAAAGGTTGGAACATGGGCAATCATTTCCTTGAGATGGTAATGGTAATTTTTTTGTTGGTAGGCAGTATTGGAACATGAAATTTAGGGATGCTACCTCTGCTGCTCAAGCAGCGGCTGAGTTTGGAGAACATGCAGGCCTAGCTGCCAGAGCTGTTGGAGAAGTTTCAAGGCAATATTATATTGATGATGGTGGTTCATGCCACTTAGGTTTCAACGATGAATGTTTTGAACATGGGCAAGTATTTCCTGGAGATGGTAATGGTAATTTTTCTGTTGGCAAGCAGAATTGCAACATGAAATTTAAGGATACTACCTCTGCTGCTCAAGAAGCAGCTGAGTTTGGAGAACTTGCAAGCCTAGCTGCCAGAGCTTTTGGAGAACTTTCAAGGAAATATTGTATTGATGATGGTGGTTCATGCCACTTAGGTTTCAAGGATGAAAGGTTGGAACATGGGCAAACATTTCCTGGAGATGGTAATGGTAATTTTTCTGTTGGCAAGCAGAATTGGAACATGAAATTTAAGGATACTACATCTACTGCTCAAGTAGCGGCTGAGTTTGGAGAACATGCAAACCTAGCTGCCAGAGCTGTTTGAGAACTTTCAAGGCAATATTGTGTTGATGATGGCGGTTCATGCCACTTAGGTTTTAAGGATGAAAGGTTGGAACATGGGCAAGCATTTCCTGGAGATGGTAATGGTAATTTTTCTGTTGGCAAGCAGAATTGGATCATGAAATTTGAGGATTCTACCTCAGCTGCTCAAGCAGCGACTGAGTTTGCAGAACATGCAAGCCTAGCGGCCAGAGCTGTTGTAGAACTTTCAAGGAAATATTGTGTTGATGATGGCGGTTCATGCCACTTAGGTTTCAAGGATGAAAGGTTGGAACATGAGCAATCATTTCCTTGAGATGGTAATGTTAATTATTCTGTTGGTAGGCAGTATTGGAACAGGAAATTTAAGGATGCTACCTCTGCTGTTCAAGCAGCGGCTGAGTTTGGAGAACATGCAAGCCTAGCTGCCAGAGCTGTTGGAGAACTTTCAAGGCAATATTGTGTTGATGATGGTGGTTCATGCCACTTAGGATTTAAGGATGAAAGGTTGGAACATGGGCAAGCATTTCCTGGAGATGGTAATGGTAATTTTTCTGTTGGCAAGCAGAATTGGAACATGAAATTTAAGGATGCTACCTTTGCTGCTCAAGCAGCGGCTGAGTTTTGAGAACATGCAAGCCTAGCTGCCAGAGCTGTTGGAGAAGTTTCAAGGCAATATTTTGTTGATGATGGTAGTTCATGCCACTTATGTTTCAACCATGAAAGGTTGTAACATGGGCAATCGTTACCTGGAGATGTTAATGGTAATTTTTCTGTTGGCAAGCAGAATTGGAACATGAAAATTGAGGATACTACCTCTGCTGCTCAAGCAGCGGCTGAGCTTGCAGAACATGCAAGCCTAGCTGCCGGAGCTGTTGTAGAACTTTCAAGGAAATATTGAGTTGATGATGGCGGTTCATGCCACTTAGGTTTCAAGGATGAAAGGTTGGAACATGGGCAATCATTTCATGGAGATGGTAATGGTAATTTTTCTTTTGGTAGGCAGAATTGGAACATGAAATTCAAGGATGCTACATCTACTGCTCAAGTAGTGGCTGATTTTGCAGAACATGCAAGCCTAGTGGCCAGAGCTGTTGTAGAACTTTCAAGGAAATATTGCGTTGATGATGGCGGTTCATGCCACTTAGTTTTCAAGGATGAAAGGTTGGAACATGGGCAATCATTTCCTTGAGATGGTAATGGTAATTTTTCTGTTGGCAAGCAGAATTGGAACATGAAATTTAAGGATGCTACCTCTGCTGCTCAAGCAGCGGCTGAGTTTGGAGAACATGCAAGCCTAGCTGCCAGAGCTGTTGGAGAAGTTTCAAGGCAATATTGTGTTGATGATGGTAGTTCATGCCACTTAGGTTTCAACCATGAAAGGTTGGAACATGGGCAATCATTTCCTTGAGATGGTAATGGTAAGTTTTCTATTGGCAAGCAAAATTGGGACATGAAATTTGAGGATTCTACCTTTGCTGCTCAAGCAGCGGCTGAGTTTGGAGAACATGCAAGCCTAGCTGCTAGAGCTGTTGGAGAAGTATCAAGGCAATATTGTGTTGATGATGGTAGTTCATGCCACTTAGGTTTTAAGCATGAAAGGTTGGAACATGGTCAATCATTTCCTGGAGATGGTAATGGTAAGTTTTCTATTGGCAAGCAGAATTGGAACATGAAAATTGAGGATTCTACCTCAGCTGCTCAAGTAGCGACTGAGTTTGCAGAACATGCAAGCCTAGCGGCCAGAGCTGTTGTAGAACTTTCAAAGAAATATTGTGTTGATGATGGCGGTTCATGCCACATAGGTTTCAAGGATGAAAGGTTGGAACATGGGCAATCATTTCATGGAGATGGTAATGGTAATTTTTCTTTTGGTAGGCAGAATTGGAACATGAAATTTGTGGATTCTACCTCAGCTGCTCAAGTAGCGACTGATTTTGCAGAACATGCAAGCCTTGCGGCCAGACCTGTTATAGAACTTTCAAGGAAATATTGCGTTGATGATGGCGGTTCATGCCACTTAGGTTTCAAGGATGAAAGGTTGGAACATGGGCAATCATTTCCTTGAGATGGTAATGGTAATTGTTCTGTTGGCAAGCAGAATTGGAACATGAAATTTAAGGATGCTACCTTTGCTGCTCAAGCAGCGGCTGAGTTTTGAGAACATGCAAGCCTAGCTGCCAGAGCTGTTGGAGAAGTTTCAAGGCAATATTTTGTTGATGATGGTAGTTCATGCCACTTAGGTTTCAACCATGAAAGGTTGGAACATGGGCAATCGTTACCTGGAGATGGTAATGGTAAGTTTTCTATTGGCAAGCAGAATTGGAACATGAAATTTGAGGATTCTACCTCAGCTGCTCAAGCAGCGACTGAGTTTGCAGAACATACAAGCCTAGCGGCCAGAGCTGTTGTAGAACTTTCAAGGAAATATTGTGTTGATGATGGCGGTTCATGCCACTTAGGTTTCAAGGATGAAAGGTTGGAACATGGGCAATCATTTCCTTGAGATGGTAATGGTAATTTTTTTGTTGGTAGGCAGTATTGGAACATGAAATTTAGGGATGCTACCTCTGCTGCTCAAGCAGCGGCTGAGTTTGGAGAACATGCAGGCCTAGCTGCCAGAGCTGTTGGAGAAGTTTCAAGGCAATATTATATTGATGATGGTGGTTCATGCCACTTAGGTTTCAACGATGAATGTTTTGAACATGGGCAAGCATTTCCTGGAGATGGTAATGGTAATTTTTCTGTTGGCAAGCAGAATTGCAACATGAAATTTAAGGATACTACCTCTGCTGCTCAAGAAGCAGCTGAGTTTGGAGAACTTGCAAGCCTAGCTGCCAGAGCTTTTGGAGAACTTTCAAGGAAATATTGTATTGATGATGGTGGTTCATGCCACTTAGGTTTCAAGGATGAAAGGTTGGAACATGGGCAAACATTTCCTGGAGATGGTAATGGTAATTTTTCTGTTGGCAAGCAGAATTGGAACATGAAATTTAAGGATACTACATCTACTGCTCAAGTAGCGGCTGAGTTTGGAGAACATGCAAACCTAGCTGCCAGAGCTGTTTGAGAACTTTCAAGGCAATATTGTGTTGATGATGGCGGTTCATGCCACTTAGGTTTTAAGGATGAAAGGTTGGAACATGGGCAAGCATTTCCTGGAGATGGTAATGGTAATTTTTCTGTTGGCAAGCAAAATTGGATCATGAAATTTGAGGATTCTACCTCAGCTGCTCAAGCAGCGACTGAGTTTGCAG
>NW_027174977.1:0-21000 GCF_000390325.3 Nicotiana tomentosiformis
TTCTTTATATATGTTAAAGAAAGAAATCAAACATTTTCATTTCACTTAACTTTTTTTAAAACTTATATATAGCTTATCATGTGTTACAAAAAATGAGCCCCCACAAATATGTGACGCTTCAGGGAAGGGCCGGCCCTCCATCTAAATTAATGTAGTTCAAAATCGAAAAGATAAATAATAGGAAAACACCAGCTTTTATGCCAAATTAATACTGCATAGCTAAACAACCTTGTCAATGAACAGATCAATTATTTGAGAAACCAATGATGCACTGATTCACCAAAAATGTGGTCATGCTCTAAAAGTACCATTCCACGTATCAATACCTTGTTTGGCCAAGTTTCTCCAAGCCAAAAGGTTTTTTTTCCAAAGTAGTGTTTGGCCAAGCTTTTAGAGGAAAAAAATATTTTTGAGTAGAAGCAGAAGCAGTTTTGGAGAAGCAGAAAAAAATAACAACTCTCCGAAAGCACTTTTTTGAAAAACACTTTTGAGAAAAATACACTTACAAGCAGTTTTTAAAACTTGACCAAACACTAATTGCTACTCAGAAGTGCTTTTTCTTAAAAGTGTTTTTTTCTAAAAGTACTTTTGGTGACAACTTGGCCAAACATGCAACAAATCATCTTACAACACGACACATGGTGTTTTATTGATGCCCCATGTTATGCACATGAAAATATTTGTCACCTAAATGTCAAGTACAAAAATGAAAAAAAAACATAGTCCTCAACTCCCATATGCAGATAAGTATAGGAATCTAACTTCACAACCATGTAAACTAGCCTGTTTCAAATGACCATAAAGGTCAAATTCCTCTCATATGTTACAAAATCCACTAAGTAAACATACACTAGTATTTGAAAGATACAAGATACAGAATTCAGATTCCTAAATAAAAAGCATGAAAGAAGAATAACAGAATCCTCTAAAGAACTGGTACTGAATATGTTGGAAGTACCTGCAAATCTCATTATAAAACAGTTGAAACTGAACAAATACCAATCATTGTTCTACACAAATTATTGGATAGCCTAGTGCAAGGAAACCAATGACCAGTTGTGGCATAAAATGTAAGGCTCAAGCAAATAGTGAAGCACCAAGGCCTAAAACACCAAATTCCTTATTCCTTATCTCTGTGGTCTACATACACAATGTACTTTGTGTTTCATTTAGTTATCATATGGTGATAAAGTACTGAAAAGACAGTACATTTGGCCTTCAATTTCTCACTATCTCATGGAGGACATCAAATATTACTATAGTGTTGACAGAGAGTATATCATACAAAACTACCAGCAAAAGTTTAAGCTCTATTAACATGTTGCTGTAACATATCAACAAAAATGAATGCAAAATCTGAGATATGTAATTACAGAAATGCAAAGTATACCTACTCTTCAGAATCCCCACAAAGCCTTAAGAATTTGTATAACTTATCTCCTTAACCAAAAAAACTTGAAGATCACAACATCGGCCAATCATCTGCATCCTTATCCATGCATCCAAGGCTGACAAACAATATGTAATTCAAGCCTTGAAAGTCATCTCAGCAAGCAATGTGATTGGAACCATAGCTAATTGCCGTCAAGCTAGTGTCAGACATATTTGTTACCCATGGATGAGGGCTATCCCCCATTCCTCTTATATTATATGCAAAAGACGGCCACCTAACATCCGGACCACACAACTTTGTATCGCCCATGTCAATCATCTTCTGGGTTCTGTCAAGAACAACAAGGCTAGAAAATGTTGAAAAACTGTTCCCTACAAAGACATCAGATCTTAAGCAAACTTCATAGTCGATAGCAGATTGAAATAGGTATGGCTGCTTCTTGTAAATTTCAAAAACACCCAGTTTTTTCTTCTCGAAAGGAAGCAATCCGTCCTTCCAACCATTCAAGACAGTATCATCTTCAAGAAGAGCATCGGCGACAGCAAGATAAACAACTACAGGGGTTTTAAGGCCCGGGATGTTTCCCACTCTGGCCATAATCTCCTCCTTACAACTACATATTTCACTAATGTTTAATCTTTGCTCCAGCTTCTTACAGTGTATCATCCAATCCTTTTCTATTCTCATGTGCACAGCTACATACGGAACTGGTTCTGATGAAGAGCCTGACATTGGAACCTTACTTCTCACCTCCATTCCTATTTCTCTAATCTTGGAGATAACTCTATCTGCTTGTGTCGATATCTCCTCTACTAAAGCTAAGCATTCAAAAACCTTTGCATAGTCTTTAGCCGGCCAATGATCATGCCACAAAAATGGATTCTTCCCTACTATCCGAACAATCTCACGTGCATCATGAGGATGCTTACTAAATTGAGTCAACTGCTCCAAATCTTTTTCCAACGTCCACCTTCTTCCGCTGCCTTTCTGAAGTTCGATAACATCACTTTGATTTGAAACATATGAATAACGACTCAATTGGACAAACCCTTCACAAAGGGAATTAAATCTTTCAAATTGGAAGACCTTATCGAAGGAAATAGGCTTCAAAAGTTCGACTTCTTTATAAAACAGCGAAGCACTCAATTTAGGCATTAGCAGTGTTCGATTGAGCATTCGTGCGGTCAAACAAGCTCTAGCAAAGGCAATCTTCTGATTGTTCAATCCCCAAACAATCTGAGGAACTTCCAGAAATTTCTGTTTTATGGCTTGATTTGATGGAAATGATCGGTTGTGGATAAGGAAAACATTGTTCTGTTGAATGACCCCACCAAGTCCAGAGAATGTTGGAAGCAGAACAGTTCCCACGAACAAAGCAATGACAACTAACCCCACACATTTTCCAGCCAAGGAATTCATATGGACTCCAAAGAATGTCAAATGCTTACAATTCGGTAAGTCCATTTGAGATTCAATCCAAATAGTTCAGATATAAATCATCCCAAATATTATCACATCCCAATAATATTCAATGAAACAAACAACAAAACCCCAAAATAGTTCAGACCTCAGCTCCAGTTAGAGAATGGTTCCTCTCTTTTCTGAGTAGATAACAAAAAGACAAGAGAAAAGAAAAGGAAATCAAAATATTTTTCTACTGCATGTGAAAACTACTTCTAAAATAGAGAAGAATCTATGACTTACCTCAAATTCTGAAAGCAGAACCCTCTCGATCGACCAATACAGAATCAATTTCTGAAAGTCCAGAAAGAAAACCCATTAAAGGGGGAATTGATCTCTACATATCAATAGAGAAAAGAAATATCATTACTTCTCTGTGTAACAAAAATCATTTCTTTTCTACAAAAAACAGAATAGATATCAGTTCTGGAAACAGAATACTCTCAATCCAGATATAATTCAGATTCCGAAAATCCAGAAAACCAAATCAAAGAGGGAATTGATCTAAAAAATATGTTATAAATCCTTTCTTTTCTGCTATATTCGAACTCCACAGAGAAAACAACCATGAAAGTCAAACATCCATTAAATCCAAAAATGGAAAAAAAAAGTTAAGAAGAAGAAGAAGAAGAAGAAGAAGAAGAGCCCAGAAACCCAAAAAAGTTCAAAAACATGATGCATGCAATCCCAACAAAACAAGAAAAGTGAGGTAATAGGGACTACCCCTAGTGGGGTTTGTGGGGGTGGGGTGGGGATGAGTAAGGAAGAAGAAGGTTTAATTAATACAAAAATCTCACCTTTGAGTTGTGTTGGAGCAAAGAGAAAAGGGGAGTCAAAATTTCGTAAGGAATTCAGACAATAAGGATGAATCCAAAAGATGAAAAGAATAAAATTTTGAGAGAGAGAAAAAGGTTAAATGGAAGATGAGCTTTGCATGGAACGGACGAATGAAGAAAAGGAAGACTCAGAACTCGTAAAGAGAAAGCGAAACCAATAGCCTACAACGCATCACCATCATGACAACTCACAGCACAGAGAAAATTCCTCGAATTAGCATATCTTTTTATAGTTTTCTTCTTAAAAAAATAGGGAATCTAATTAGGGAAATATGTAATGTGCGACATTTGTAAGAGCAACCCCATGTTCTGGATTTTCTATTGAACCAAGATGAGTGTTCTAAACATGTAATTTCAATTTCCTACAACTTGATAAAAATATATACTAGTCTACCGGTTATTAAATATTTACACAATTGTTTTTGTATAATGTTAGGAAAATGGAAATTAATCTTTCCATCTCATACTGATTATTCGCTTTATTTTTGGGTGTATTCGTGTATAACCTCATTTCAAATCCAATGATTCCAAATTACTATTTGATACACTCATTACATAATAGTACAAATTAAATGTAAGAGCACAAGCATGATTATTCGCAAGTTAGGTTATAGACAGATGAAATGTTCCATATTAAGACCAAAAAAAAATAAGTAGCACATTAAGACAAAAAGAAAAGAAAGTAGCTAGCTATAACTAGACTCTACGATCGATTAAGTACACTTACAATCATGTTTTAAAGCAATGAAATATTAATAAACAATTCGATTTTGTTCTTTTGCGTCATTTTATTTTTTCGTGACTACAGATTTAAAACCGTTCAATGGGCAACTTAGGACGGCATTTGGAGTACTAATACCAGCGAACAAGACAACTATACAAAGAAAAAATATATACATCATTTGGGTGGATTAAGAAAGCATTTGAAATAACAAGCCAGCCATAGGAAATTGTCGTTGCTGTTATCACAACTATACTAGTTTGAGATATTTCCGATAACGTAAATAAAATTTAATATTTTTTTAAATTCCATGCACCTTTGATTTTCATTTAATCCCTTTTCCTGGGAGCTAATGCACATTTGGTGACTCGAACCCACAAATATTGTAGATGGGGTGTTGAACATTTGAACAATCTCCTATGATCAAAATTAATTTTGTGAAAATGGCAAATGATAGGAACTTGGAAGACTTAAGAGCAAAGATTGGGAGGGGACAATACACAAAGTCACAAACAAACACAGTAGAAGTAGGGATGGATTAATCAAACAATGGAGTTGGACTATGCATTGGAAAATGAAAAAACTGAGGAAAAGGACTAAAAAGGGTAACTGACAAAAACAATGTCAGAGAGAAAAGAAGAAGACAACAATCAAGAGTACTTTTAACAGAGTTTGGAGTAAGGACAGAGGCAGAGGGGAGATTCAAATAAACCTGGCAACCTAGAACTATCTAATCTCATGTGAAGGTAGTGGACAACACCCTTTCCCCCAAAGAAAGCCACATCATATGGTCTTTGTAGTTTGAAGGGAAAAACAATTGCCCCTTTGTATCATATTTGACCTTGGTGTATTTGTTTTTCCTTATATTCATAGTTGAAAGTAGGAGTGGACTTTACTCTCCTCCTCCCAAGGATTTGCCTTCACATGTCTCTCTTTTCTTTTTCTGGATTCAGACTTAGAGTCACCTAACATTTACAATAAGGATTTCTAGATTAGAGCCACTTTCAATTGCAGTAACCATTCATTGCCTACAAAACTAATTGGCCTTTGACTTTTTGGTTGGCACACAACCACGTATTAATATAAAAATAATACATTTTGGTTGGTTTAGTTAGTGGGTGCTTCAGTAAAGGAAAAGGAAAATAGAAATGACAGAGAAAGTGGCTGAATTAGCTGGGACAGTTGGATATATTGTAGGAACTTAACCAAGTAAACAGTTGAAATTAATTAAGTGGGAAGCTTGTGATTTTGAAGAACTTTATCCACTTGATCACCTTAGCATGTGCAATTTCGCACACCGTTCCATCAATCTATTATTTCCTTTATAATTTTATATATTATCTCTCCGTTTTCTTGTTTTCTCTTTTCTCTTTTTGTTTTCTTACGTTTTAAAGATGGAGAAGGGAGAGAGCGGATTGGATTTATGCTTTCATCTATCCGCCAACCACACTAACCAACTTGCTAGTATTAATTAATTAGCGGAATTATTTTGTTCTATTTTAATAGCACTTCTTCCCTTCTTTTCGTCTTTTATTTTTTCAACCCCCTTTTTAATTATTTTCTTTTGTCCTCATTGGTTAGTGCTGTAGCTTCTAGCCTTCTATGTCTTAATTGTTGTTAAAACTTTTATAATTTGGTAAAGAAATAATTAAAATTTAGTAATTAGTTTTATTTTCAACCCGGTCCATGATTTTTGATTTTTGTTCTAATCAATTATTTTAGTAATCCAAAAGATCTACTTCAAACCGTTTGTGCATTGTTGTACCATATCGCCAGTTGTGTTGATTTGCATATATTCTTCACCCAAAAGAAATTAACCATAATTACATTTTGACGAAAGATTATGCTGCAAAATACAATTATCGACGAACGAAGAACAAAAGTTATTGAACCAATTGTTATGAAGATGAACAACAACAACAGAAAATAAATAAAAAAACAAAAGACGCATTTAAGTTATTTATCGAGTAGGATATGATTTTTTTAAAAGAATTAGTCAATTGGACTCATTTCAAAATATGAACTAATCCAGAAAAACACTTTGTCTAGGAGCTACTGCATTTGCAAGGTTACCTATTTGATCTCTTTTCACTTATCATGATAGATTCATATCGATTATGTACTGATCAATGACCACAATCATGTATGGATGTTGGTTTATTACATTCACGATAAACTACTTATAGTTTGTCTGAATTTCTAAAATCGGTTTATTTTGAGAAATGCTTTTCAAAAAAATATTTTCGGTGATAAGCAATTTGTGTTTCGTTAATTAATTTGAAAAGTATTTTCCAGCCGCAATTAGTGTTTGGTCAAGCTTTTAAAAAGTGTTTCTAAGTGTATTTTTTCTTAAAAGTTCTTTTTTAAAAAGTGATTTAGGAGAAAAATTATTTTTTCTGCTTCTCAAAAACTACTTTTGCTTCTACTCAAATATTTGTTTTTTCTTCTAAAAGCTTACCCAAACACTATAACTTTGAAAAAAAAATACTTTTGACTTTGAAAAAGTTTGGCCAAGCAGAATATTAGTATGAAATCATAAAAACTTATATCTTCATGCTTGCTAAATCAGTTACCTCTTATTTTTCCCTCACAGTCTTGATTTTTAATCTTTTGTAACTTCATAAAGTGTGGACTTCAAGTGTATCAATGAGTGCATCACCCAAATGACATTAACTTGCAACATGAGAGCAACCAGGGTAGCACCAAAAGTCCCTTCAATTACAGTACTAAACAGTGCTAGTCATTACATTACATCTTAGAAGAAATATTCACACTAAATGGTCCTTTCAACTACCTAACTGTAAATTTTCAATATTTACAATATTCTACCTAAGTGTAAATGTTTTAATATTTTTTGTCTATTCAGTTATTGCTCGGTTATATTTTTTAAGTTCATATGTACTAATTTGGAACATAATCTGAAATTTATGCAGTCTGTTAATATTCTGTGGAGAATCTGCATATATGTCCAAAATTCATAATATACATAAGAAACTATATTAATACTAATTAGGAGGAATTTATGCCTCTTACTACGTTGGATTTCATATTTAAGATAGTTAAACACTATAAATCACCGAAACCTTTTTCTCTTCTTTTTTTTTAAAATTCAAATCGCAACAGCATATATATTCAATTATACACTTCACAATTCACAACCAAGTGTAAGAAATCAAGTGAAACTTAAATACTCATATAATAAACGTAACCCTGTTTATGCATATATAAGTTCAAGAGAGAAAAAATTATTATTAAAACGGCTTGCAAGGTGAAAACTAAAACTCAAAAATTGTAAAACAATTATGTGATAGGTTGAAGTCATACTACACAAGCAAGCTCTGTGTATAGATCATAACTCATGTACGCCGGGAAAAATATCTTTTCATTTTCAAAAGAAATAATATTATTAAGCTAATAAACAAGTCAACTGAATATATCTCATTTATATGGGAATAAACCAAAATTAAGCATGTGCCGGTAGTGGCTCAAACGCTACTCTTGCAAAACTTTTTGCAAAAGCACATTCTCTTTCGTACTTGCGCCTCGCAATGAAACGAATTGGTTAATTGGTTATTGGGCCGCAACATCTCTGGGTGATAGATAAGGTAAGGATGCCAAGAGTTATCAATTCATTCATAAATTTCAGACAAAAATAAGAAGCAGGAAATTGAATCTAGATATAACACATAAACAAGAGGGGAAAGCAAAATTAAAAAAATAAAAAATTTGATGGAACTGACACCAACTTGGCAGTTAATTTTAAGTGAGTGTAGCCATGGCTTAGTTGATAGTAGCCATTAGATTTTTTTTAATGGTTGTAACTTTTTAAGAAGAATATGAAGCGCCACTTTATCTCAAAATAGGCGTCTGAATGAAGCACCTATTTGTAGTTCTTTTTAATTAAAGAGGGTGTAACTAAATTAAATAGGGTATTAGGATAAATTAGGAGGGAATTTAAGTAATTTAATTTTTAAGTTAAGGACTTTATGTTTTTAATATATTGTAGATAGATCGTAGATATGTGTGTGTTCCAATAAGATTTTACTCTTTCATAAAATAAATAAATAAATAAATAAATAAATAATTAAATGATTTTGGAAGCAAATAATTACGATTTCATTAACAATTTGAACGGAGATAGATCGTTGTTTGGGTTAATAAAATCTAAATTAACTAAATTGATTTAAATCAAATCAAATCAAACATGAACCAAGTGTAATTGGTTTCAATGTTTATGTAATACCCAGAAAATTTCGAAGTGTTTTAAGACCATTAAGAAGATTAACGGGTGCTGATTATCGTAATTCGGGTATGAACAAGACTAATAATATGAAGGATATCAATTGATCATAATAATATATGTATGAGGTGCATTAAGAATGGTTTATGGTCTAAGAAGAGCCCCAAGGCTAAGTCAAGTTAGAAATTATATGATGGGGTTAAATTTCAAGTGAGTTCGCACAAGACCTAACTTCAAACAAGTATAACTCTCAATATATGAAGAGTTATATGGTGTATGACCTATAAAATGAAAGGTACATGTGTATAGTTTCTAATACTTGAAACCGTTCATCATTTGGAGATTTTTACAAGAAGTTATGACTTTTTTACTAAAGAGTAGCAGAACAGCTATGCAAGTCTTGCGTAGCCTAAGCAGCATAGTAGCGTAGCCTACACACCGTGCGTAGGCAAATCCAGCAGCTGCCAATTGAAGAGGAATGGAATGCCACCCTGTGTAGCTTTTGTGCGTAGCCTACGCAGGGGGGCTACGCACCCATCAAGCCCATTTTTAAAGTGTAGAAATAAGGGGTTTAGAGAGAGAAATAGTTAGTTCTTCAACTTGGAATGGATTTCTATAGAGAAGGAGGAGCTCTTCCACCATGGATACACTTCAAGGTAAGTTATTTTGGTACAAGGATAATTTTATAATATTATTTAGTGATAACACTAACATTGTTATGGATCAAATTCATAGGAAATAGGTTGAATCTTCAAGAACACCAAAAAGAGGAAAAGTGAGATTCTTCCACCAAGAGGTAATCCATTCACTTGAGCTTCATATATATGTCATATTGGAGTACGGGTAGCATGTTTATGAGTTTTATTTGAAGTTGTAATGGGATATTGTATGAACCCTAAGGGTGGGTCTTGAGAATGTCATTTTGGATAAAGAAGAAGATGTGTAGTGATGAATTGATATAAATGGAATTGTTTTGAGTTTCTAATGATTCCAATAGACTTGATAACTTAATTGATGAACGAATTGAATTGGAAATCACCATTTGGATAAGATACAATACTAGTTCTTGAAATGGATGTTTTTGAACCTAGGCTTTTGTTGGAGAAGACGATGAATAGTGACTTGATGATGTTGGGTAATTAACGTAGTATTATTAATGCATCCAAATGAGTATTAAATCATAAGAATGGAATTGAATAGGCTAACGGGTGAGCCAATTGGATAATTAGGGATGGTTGAAGGCTTGTTGCCGAATTGTGAATCATAAATGGATATTTATGAATCTTTTCGTATTTGTTTTGATGTAGTTGGGATATCTAATGGTAGATATTTAATTGTGGGCGATATTTGGACATTTTAATCAATTGGAGCATTGAAGTATTTTTGGAACTTGAAATTTGAGGTAAGTTGATTAAGACTTACTCTTCTTGAGGGATCCTCTTTAAAAGCATGACTTAAGTTGATACATTGTATTATTTGTAAATGTGCATCCGTACTTGTGGGGATGAGCGGGAAATATGTCACCATGTATTTCTAAATTATTGCTTATGAAGTGTCATGTAATTTTATAAAAATCCTGTTTTCAAAATTTGTTGGCAAAATGACACTTAAAGAAATTTTTATAAGTTTTATTAAAACTTATTTGCTGATAAGAGTACAAAATGCTTGAGTGCTAAGCATATAATTTCATGAAAAAGTTTATCTTTTGAAATTTCAGCAAAGGCAATACTTGTTGTATCTTTAGATTGATGTTAATTGCTAAAATTATTAACATGAAAAAGGTTATTCATTTGAGTTTGTTCAAATGGTTTGGATTGACTATGAAAATCATGATTTGATAAAAATAGATCCTTTGAGGCAATTATACTATGAATCTATTTTTGATATGTCAAATATTTTGGGAGCTACTAGTGGAGACCATCGAGGTTAGTTTAAATATTGAGTTCATTACCATGAAACTATACATGCCGGTGTAGGGACACATTCCAAGACAAAGCTGAGGTTTGTGGGATAAAGTCCCCCATTGAGAGGGCAGATGATCATTACTTAAAGTAATGAGGTTAAGTCGACTCGTACGACACTACGGGAAGCCGCCCAGACAAGTAGGGTAAAATACTTATTGCTAGGATGATCACCTAGTAGTTGTTCATTATATCGGTGTCGGTATAGTACTCCCGGTGAAAGGTAAAATAGAACTTTCTTATGTTTAGGACTAAGGAGCCGAAAATAATTTCAATAATTTAATGAGATTGAAATGATTTTATATGATCTTGGGTTGATAAATACATTCTAAAACTTTATAGCATGGCTTACATTTCACTTGTCTTTTATTTGAAATGATAAAGAACATGGTTTATATAATTGTTTATCACTTTATGTCCAATATTAATTGCATAGATTTATAAAATCTTGTCCGAGCAACTTGAGTTAGAGAGAGTCTATGGCACTTATTGAGTACTGTTGCGGTGTACTCAGCCCTTAGCACTTACTTTACATATTTCAGGATGATGTATGATACGTGGCATGCGGACATGGCTAGGATGATTCTCTCCCTGAGGTATATGGTGAGGCACCACTCCTATTTCGTGGTAACTATCATGTTATTTTCTTAATTTATGTTAGTCAGGAATTAGCCCAAGTGCAGTTCTATTCTTTGGTATGGAGGCTCCATTGATAGTTGTGAAAAGTCTATATATAAATATAAAGTTGGGAATTGGCAAGATGATATGACAAGCATTCCTATTTATCTTTTTTATATGGTTTTTTTTTTGCATTTTTTTAATTCATTTCTCTCCTTCACTCTATTAAAACCTGCTAACGTAAATAGCCACTTACTTTACCTATTGACGAATACAAAACACACACTTAAATTGTGCTCGCAAGTCAAAGATAGTATAGTATAATATCGTATCCACAGGGATTTGAGTTAAACGGTATTATCGTAGTTTGTAGCTAGATTGCTATCTAAGATGATCAACAATTTAGATTTATGTGTTAATACAAAAACTAATTAAGAATCTAGAGCTAATTGACTAATGACAATCGAAGCAAGGCCTAAGCAAATGAAGATATCAATAGGAAAAAATATGGGTTTTTGATAGGATAGGTGCAAGATAATTGTTTGAGATTTAACTCTAGATAATTCGCTTCTAATATTCAAGTGAGTCTCTCGAATTCACTTAATTATAGTACAATTGTTTAGTAGAAACTCCTCTCTCGATTAAGTCTCAACATCTCAATATGAACCAATTTAAGCTCTGTGAAGATATGCAAGAATGCGTAATGGATTGGTCTTTAGGAGAACCTCTCTCGATTATTCTCCTAATTAGGTTTAATCAGTGATTCAACTAGCCTCTTTCGATTACTTAGAAGAATCTATGAACTCAACCTACAATATAATATAAAGATATCACAAGTTATGCCTCTTTCGATTACAAGAACAAGTGAATATAGATGCAATAATTAAATCTTTCAAAAATCATTCAAATACATAAAAATAGAGTTATAATCCATAAACAATCATCAATACACCAAATCCATCAAAATCCAGTTGGATCTACTCCATAGACATGGAGAACTTCTTCACAAATGTAACTAATGTATAAGAAAACATAAATTCAATCCAAACCCGAATCTTGAGTGAGGAAGGAATAATGAAATCCTTGTGCTTGTTTTCTTCCAACTCCTTCTTAGCCTCCTTAGGTCAAAATTGTGTCAAAAGTGCCGAAAATGGTATTTTTCCGTGTATTTAAGTCACCCCCAATAATCCCCGGACGAAATTACCCCTTTTAGCGGAATTGAGAAGTCACTCTAATATTTTTGGGCTATCGCGCCGCACGCCGCGCCACATCATGCGGCGCGCATGTGGGAAATTCCAGAACGTGCCAAAATATGATTTCTGGCCACTTTTTTGCGCTAGCGCCCCGCGCGGCATGCCGCGGGACGGTAGTGCAAATTGTGGCCAGAAATGAGTTTTTCAAATTTTTGACATCCAGACTTGGTTTTCTACCCCCGAACGTGATCCCGATTTAATTGCTTGGGCTTCTACTCAGATTTCAAAGCTCCAAATAGCTCGAATTAGCTCCACAATATTTACATAACTCGGGATCACTCCTATAAGGCATAAAACACACAATAAGTGCAAAAACACTACCAATTAAAGGTCAACACAAGTAACGTGTAGTAATTAAAGTGTAATAAGCGATTAAAACACGAGATTATAACATACCATCACCTATTAAAGCCCAAATCTCCAATAAAGTCTGATAAAGCCGATGTCTTTGTCTAATCGAAGCTCATCCCCAAAGTAACGGTTAGTGAGTATCTTGTAATTACAATTATAGGCATGAACTTTTCAGCTTTCACCTTCCAAGCCGTTATCTTTTGTGCATTAAACAATACTAATCAAATTTCTATCACCAACAATTCTTTTATCCCTATAAATTCACAACCCCTATCATTCTCATTTGAATTTTATTCATTTCTACAGTTTTAAGTAGGTGGTAGACTCATCGTCGGTCAATATTGTTCTGTCAAATTAGTGATGGCTCGGAAGCATTCCTATATTCTCAAGGCAATCTTGATTAACCGATGTTGTCGTTAAACTTCCGCTCAGGAGCTTACATAAAAAGGCAGTCTTATTTGTTTGTTTGGAATTCTAGGAGCTTTTTTGCTGTAATTGATTTTTTAATTAAAATTTATTATTCTTTTTGCAATATATATTTTTATGGTAATGTAAAAAGTTATCAATGTTAAAAGTAATTAGATCCTCCTCTTCTATTTGTCTAATGCACGTTCATCATCCTATATGTAAATATAGTTGTGACATTATATTTTCAATTCTTTTCTTTTTTCTATTTCTTTCTTTGTGCCCTTTATCTTATAGTTTTATTATAATTTTTATTTGAGAGAAACAGCCTTATGAAACAAAAGTGTCAACAATTCATATTAAAAAACAAAATACTAAGAAACAAAACTTAGAGGAAGAGGAAAGAAGTGGACATCATCTCATGTTTACATCCCCCATCGTTTCACATTATTATGTTCTTTCTCATTTTCGATAGTTTTTTATTTTCTCTTTTCTTATTCAAGTTTACGTATACTAATTCAAATGATTGATCATATTTAATTTGGAATGTTGAAAACATTCTATCAAAGAATTTCAAGTAGGATGCATGTTAAAGATTGATTTTCCTTTATAAAGAATTATGACATTATTATATGAACTTATTTTGACGTTATTCTTAATCGCGTGACGCGCGAACAATACACTAGTTGTAGTAATGGGGTTGTACGCAACATACATGAAAAGATAATTATTTTACTTAGTCTCATTGTTATGATTATGAGAGACTTCATGTATGATTTTGAATTGAAAAATTGTTCCATGGTTTAACTTGAAAATATATAAAATTTTCAAAGAGCTTCCGAAGTTAAATTGGTTTTCATGCATATGGTTTGGGTGCATCATACGGTTTGGTTCGCTCGGGTCAGATAATGTGCCGGATGCCAGTCATGTGGATTTGGGTCGTGACAGTTTATCACTTTTGTCAACCAAAAAAAAAGATTCCTACTTATCTATACTAACTTTGAAACTTATTTACCCTCACTATTGATATTTAAAATTAATTACAAACCCATATGCAAATTACCAATTTTATACATAATAATGTTTTAGACTCTAATACATTCTCTCCCTCTTCCACCCCAAAA
This sequence comes from Nicotiana tomentosiformis, assembly GCF_000390325.3. NCBI lineage: Eukaryota > Viridiplantae > Streptophyta > Magnoliopsida > Solanales > Solanaceae > Nicotiana > Nicotiana tomentosiformis. The sequence goes on from NW_027174977.1 coordinate 14,364, forward strand.
CTAAATTATAAATTAACATAAGAATATTTGACCTCTTTCTCCTCAACTTCAGCTATATCTTTACGAGAACAAAAAGATTTGGCCATCAAGCAATTCCATTATGTTTTTTCTTTCTTTTTATTTTCTATTTTTTCCTATGTTAAACAAGGAGCAGGAATGATCACTTTTGAACGAGAGAAGATTGTTAATTGTTTTTAGCTTTTTAGAATCAATAAACAAAATAATATTAATTAGAAGTGAGTAGATTGAATTAGAAACTATGTTAATCCATTAAAAACACCATTGACAACCATTAAAAAGCTTAGAATCTTTGAATTCGAAAATCAAATTTTACGAAATTGTTATTTGTGTGGGTTAGGTATTGTTGCAAATGATTGAGAATATTTTTTTGGAGTTTATATCTCAATTTTGAGAGAATTTGGTGATGATTCGATGTGGTTTTGATTGGAATCTCAGATTGAAACTTGAAAAAGAAGGCATAAATAAATTATATATATTTTGTATGTCGAGTGTAGAAACAACATACAAAATATATACAACTAACATAATTGTATGTAAATTATTTTTTGACCGGATTCTATACAAAAAAATTGTATTTAAATTGTAGACATATTGTAGATTTTGACCGAATTTACATATATTTTATAAAAAACTTTAGTTACTTTTCACAAAATAAAAAAATTTAAACAAAACCGGATAAATAAATTTCAAAGTTCGTATATATGAAAAAAAGTCCCTTCATTAAAAACTGATAAAAGCTACAGAGTAGCTCGAGACTATGTCCCCATTTTTTTGGTCAAACATTAAAAAGACTGTCCCCATTTTTTTTGGTCAAACATTAAAAAGACTATGTCCCCATTAATTGGCTGCTATATTAAGCATAGATCAAGCCCAAGAGGCTCAAGCGTATTCTGTCGCATATGATTGCCATTCAACAAAGGTTAGAAAGCATAAAGAGCCAAGTACCCTAAGTTAAAATAAGAATAACAGCTAACTACATACTTTTGTGATCCTTAGGATTGATAAAATTATATCACGCAACAAGCAAAAAAAATTAGTTTACATGAAAAGGAATAATAAACTCAGAAAAATTCTTTCTCTATCAAGTCTTAAAATTCCCTGAAGGACTTAAAGTTTTGATGATTGACCAGCAATATCAATTACAAACCGATACTTAATATCGTTTTTCTCAATCCTTTCATAAGCTTCATTAATCCTATTAGGTGTGACTATCTCTATGTCACACATGATATTATACTTGCCACAAATGTCTATCATTTCTTGTGTTTCTTTTATGCTTCCAATCATGCTTCCTTTCACAGTTCTCTTACCTGCAATTCAACAATTATTTTTGGGGTTAGCGTTCGAAATGCTTCATACACAATGCTTAAAATAGTGTGCGGATATTGATTAGGTCAACTGTCACAAACAAACTAATTAGGTGATGTTTGTCTGTGTAATTTAGTACTTTCATCACAAATGAAACTATGACTGACTTACCAAATATTAATGGAAATGACGGAAGGCCCAAAGGCTTGTCTGGTGCACCCACTATGACAAAAGTTCCTTTAACTTTGAGCAGTTCTAAGTATGGCCCAAGAGAGTGATTTGCTGAGACTGTATCCAATACGAAGTCCAATGTCCTCTGCCTTGACTGTCATTATATTATGATATCCAAATTAGAAAAAAAACTGATTTTAATAGTAGTAATTTTTAAAAGTTTATACATATTTAAACATGTCATTACTGCGCATGCGTAGATATATTGATATTTGAAAAGAAAAGGAGGAAGAGGAAATATATAACAAACCTGCATTTGATGTGCATTAGAGCTAACAATGAAATCATCAGCACCTAATTTGGTCTTAGCCTCGTTTTCTTTGGATAAAGAAGTGCTTATGACAGTAACATGATGCCCAAATGCTTTTGCAAATTTAATAGCCAAATGTCCCAAACCTCCCAAACCAATAACTCCTATTTTTTTCCTTGGCGAGTTAATCAAGTTGTTGTCTTTCATTGGACAAAACACAGTAACTCCTGCACATAACAACGGTGCTGCTCTATCCATTGGTAGGTTGTCTGGTATAGCAACCACAAACCTTCAAATATAATAAGAATAGAAATTAGTTTATCAAAATTAAGATAGAAGAAGTTAGGAAATTAAGGATATTAAATAATGCTTAATAGTTTACCTATAATCAGCAACTAGCATTTTGGAGTAGCCTCCATAGGTAATACTACCATCCCAAAAGACACCATTGTAAGTGAACTGAACTTTGTCACAATAATTCTCTTCTGAGTTTTTACAAAATTCACATTCTAAGCAAGATGCTGACATGCACCCAACTCCTACTTTATCCCCTGTTTTGAAGTTGGTTACATTGCTCCCAACTTCCACAACAATCCCTGTAATCTCGTGCCTAAATTACACGAATAGAAAATTCACAAACTTAATTACTCTGGAAAAGTAAAAGGACAAAAGAAAAAGAGAGAAATTTATTTGATTATTACCCAGGAACTACAGGATACGTAGTGATACCCCAATCATTTTTGGCATAGTGAAGGTCAGTATGGCAGATTCCACAGTATAAAATCTTGATGGTCACATCATTTACACCATTCTCTCTGCATAAGCATGATGTAAAAATGAAATTTTCAGTAAAACAAAATGACAAACATCTCGCCCAAATTATGTGTCTTTAGTACTATAATGTATAATACTTCGTCCCTTCCGCTTCATATGAAGACGATTTAAAGTTTGACTAAGTAGAAGACTTTTAATATATGCCAAAAATATTCCTAGAACTTGTAATCTTATAAAACTTTTCTAGCTATAAGAACATGTAATCAAGAGCAAAATGAAAAGTTAAAAATTAAAAAGTTTAAAAATATAGAAATACATTATTCTTTTTGGAACAGACTAAAATGAATAAAGTATCATATAATATGGAATATATATTATGTAGCAAAGATATTTATGCATGAAAATCACGAATACCTTCTATTGAAAATATAAGGTGTGATCTTGCCAGAAGAATCAAGAGCTGCCCATCCTGAAACAACTTGAGTGTGGTTTTGGGTTGTTTTAGCCATGAAAACTTTCCTTTTTCTTCGGGTGGTGGAGTTTACTTTCTTTGTGTGAGAAGAGTCGGAGATCTAGAGTCGAGTTTTATTTTTTTATTTTAAAGATTTGGGAGTTGTTGCTGAGAAGTGAGAATAGAGTACAACAGAGAGCTCCTTTTATAGTGTTAAACTTGACTAGATTTTAAGATGAAAATTAGGTTGTTAAGGGTTGTTTTGACTCCACAACAGTACACTTTCATTGTTATATTGAAAAGTATCCCATGTTAATTTCAAAGAAAATACATCCTACAAAATGACAAAAGTATTATTATACCGAGATGCTGACCTAGCTCTTTTTTTCTAATGAAGTAATCCAGCAGAGATTCCTCCTCTATTTTTGTCCTTTTCGTTTATTTGTTTATTCTTTTTCTCCAGCCATTCAATTGAAAATACACCGTTGTATGTAACTTCAATCCACGTGCAATGTATGAATAAAAATTTCTTCAATTTCGTATACTTTTATTTCACAGCACGTAGTAAAACTTTCTATCTAGGCCCCTACATTTATAGTAGAAAAAAATTAACTTGGAACTACAAATGAAAATATGACTCTTGATTTCTGATCTTTGACATTGTAATTTTCGGAAAATTGAAAAACAAAAGTTAGCGCTAGATCAATCTCCAAATCCTACTTGTTATAGTACTTTTTTATTGGGTAAAAGCAAAAAAGAAAAAGAAAAAGAAAAACGGATAAATAAAGAAACAACTTACTGAAAATATCACAAAGAGGGATAGAGTAGCCATCACACCAACTCCTTTTCTAGTCAAAATGTTCAATAGTTATTAAATCTGGTTCACACAATGTGAAAAACTAATTAGACTCCCATTGACCATTCCCACTTCAGGTGGACCATCTGGCCATCCCAAAGGTTGTTAAGGCTGTTGAAGAAAGAGAGAAGAAATAAAACAGAAAAGTATGTGAATTTCCTAGAATCTCATTCTCATTTACTTGATCTTAAGATTTAGTACACGATAGAGTAAAGTGATCTGATTTCCTGTAAAAGCCTCTGTTGTCTTCATTTGAAACCAAAAAATTAAAGTCGGATTATGTAACGCAAATCTCACATCGACAAAACATAGAAGAGATTTGGATATATAAGTAAATAAGTTTTAGACCCTAATGACGTATTTTAAAGCTATGTAGGCGTAGACCCAAAATGGACAATATCACCAGTGGACTGAACTGTTACATATGGTATCATGGCCGCTACGCGTGCAATCTCGAATGATGATAGGGCCTAGGCCCAAAACGAATAATATTACCCGTGGACGGGGTAGTTACAACTATAGAACCAAGTGATTTCCTATAAAAGCCTGTGTTGTCATCATTTGAAACCAAAAAGTTAAAAGGTGCTCATTTGTATGATTATTTTCAAATCTTAAAATCTTTTTGTGAAAAAACATGAAAATGAAGGTTAATGTAGGTAGAATTTGTACTAATAGAAAGGGAGAGAGTTCATCACTTTGTTCTTTCTTTTTGGTATTAAATGGAATTCTACCAATCAATAATTTTGGCAAAAATAAGTTAGAATGTGAAAAAGGCTCAACCATTCATTATAATAAGAGTTGCTCAGGGGAAATGACTTGTTAGATAAATAAGGAAATTAAAAGAAAAGACAGATTGTTTAAAACAATTATTTCTTTCTATTATTTATTTTTATGCTAGAGAATTATGTAATTATTTCAGTGTTAAATAGCGTGTTGAGAATCAACCAGGGGTCCACTTCTTAGTCCGTTTTAACTTATACTCCTACTTTGACCTAGTTAGTTATGTCATTCAACTAACCCGTCACCCTTATATCTAATCTAGAATTAGCCACTTTAGGTAATCCATATGAAGTTGCTGAATAGAAGAGCTAGATTTGTCACTTTTTTCCACGAATCTCACAAGGATTTATTATTAATTGAATGTTTGTGACACTATCCTGTAGCCATTTACCTCCGATCTTCATTTTTTGTTTTTTTATAGAATTTTTCAACTTAAGACTTTTAAACAAAAAATAACTTGAATCATTTAAAAAATGACAAAACTAATTCATTCGAAAAACGACGGGTTATTTGGGTCAATTGGTTTTATAGCCTTTACAGATTTATTTTTAGTTTTATGTTATTTTTACACACAAGTGACAAGAGGTATCAGATTAACACATAAGAACTTATAAAATGCTATTTTTTCTATTCAAATTGTAAGTAAATTTCCTGGTGCTTATTTTGTTGTTAGTACTTAGAATACACATTCAAAAGATTTTGAAATACGCAGGACTTTGAATCTTTGAAAAAGCCCTGCATGCATCTTCATTTCCTTTTCATTTCCACACTATTTAAATTTAGAAGCTTGTTGCTTATTGTACGTAAACTTCCTTTTACTTTCCTGGTGTTTGTCTCCTAACTAATCTTAAGTAGTGGTTGGTATAGAGTAAGCCTAGACAAGTAAGAAATATCACATGAGTTTTCCTCTGTATTTTGAAGAGAATTTCTAAGAAATTACTACCTTTAGACTTATAACTGACTAAGAAGGAAACTCTTAAGCCTCTCCATCAGAAAATTCTTCCACTCTCTCTCACACACACACTAAGCATTGCTGAGAAAGAAGAACAAAAAATGTGGTTTTGAAGTGTTTAATGGGATAATTCACATGCGTAACACATATATCTTGTTGAATCCACAAGATGAAATACTAAAGTATACGTTTTTGTAAAATAACTAAAAACTGTTACATTCATACATCTTCTACACTCCATTATAGCAAAAAACAACATATCCAATGTAATGCCATAAATAGGATCTGAGGAGGGTTGTGTGTACACAGACATTACCCTTACCTTGTGAATGTAGAGAGGTTGTTTCCGATAGACCCTCGACATCTTCTATACTCCATTATCAAACGAAATTATGCTGAAATCAAATCACGAGACACTATATATAAGTTGCGGCTAGCAGCTATATGAAGTTTCTTGCTTCAATTGAGAAGAACAGAAGCAAACTCTAGAAGTTCCTTGTTAGTGTTAAATTCAGACATGACTGCTTTATCTAAACTAACAAGTGCTTCAACTCCATCCCCTTCTCTATCATCTGACAAAAAAATTGAGTTTAAACCACCACTAGCTACAACTGCTCTTTCAGGCCTACCCCATCGAAAATCCACGTTATATAATTGGTAGTTGCACAAACTGGTAAACCAACACACATCCACAATATTGTCATTGGTATTGTCTGGCCTTATTCCCTCATCAAAATACTGCAATGCTGATAGCAAACCATTTTGTTTAACATGATGTTTCTTCTTGAGTTGTTCTTTTCCCTTTCTCAACTCTTGAATCACTCTTGCGCGGATCATTTGTTCAATATCGTTGAATTGGTCGATTTTATCGAGATTGTTGTAACAATATTCCCTGCAGAGTTATTAGGGAGACGGGGGTTGAGTCTTGGCCGTAAATTTACCATTTGGTTTAGCACAGATGGTTTAAAAATTCCTCCTGAATTCGACCTTGACGCAGCCGTAATACATTTATAT
>NW_027174978.1:0-21000 GCF_000390325.3 Nicotiana tomentosiformis
CTCGTACTCGGCCTCATTGTTAGTTAATGTAGTAGTTTTGATGGATTGCCTAATAATGCCACATGTGGGAGGCTTTAGTATGATGCCAAGCCCGGAACCCTTCACATTCGAAGCACCATCTGTGTAGAGGGTCCAACCCCCCGTATATGTACCCGATTTTAACAAGAGTTCCTTTTCAACTTCGGGTACAAGGGTTGGTGTGAAGTCGGCCACGAAGTCGGCTAGAATTTGGGACTTGATGGCCATCCGAGGTTGATATTCAATATCGTACCCACCGAGCTTGACGGCCCATTTGGCTAGTCGGCCCGATAGCTCGGGCTTGTGCAAAATGTTTCGAAGTGGGTAAGTGGTTAAAACGCATACGGGGTAACATTGAAAGTATGGTCTTAACTTTCTAGAGGCTCTTACCAATGCAAGCGCCAGTTTCTCTAAGTGTGGGTATCTAATCTCTGCCTCTCCTAAGGTCCGACTTACATAATAAATAGGAAACTGCGTACCTTGCTCTTCTCGAACTAGGACACTACTCACAGCGATTAACTGATTGGTAAAGCTTCTCGTCTGCCTTCGGAGTGTGAAGTAATGGTGGGCTCGATAGGTACTGCTTTAGTTGTTCTAGTGCATGTTGGCATTCCTGGGTCCAAGCAAAATCGTTCTTATTTCTGAGTAGAGAGAAGAATCTGTAGCTTCGATCTGACGACCTTGAAATGAATCGGCCTAAGGCAGCTATCCGTCCGGTCAGCCTTTGCACTGCTTTCGTACTATCCACGACGGTGATGTCTTCGATGGCTTTGATTTTGTCGGGGTTGATCTCGATCCCCCTATCCGATACCATGAAGTCGAGGAACTTGCCCGATCCGACCCCGAAGGCACATTTTTTGGGGTTGAGCTTCATGTTGTATTTTCTTAGAATTTCGAACGTTTCCTGCAAATGAGCCAAATGGTCTTCTGCGCGCATGGACTTAACTAGCATGTCATCAATGTAAACTTCCATTGATTTACCTATTTGTTCTTCGAACATTTTATTCACTAGGCGTTGGTACGTAGCTCCTGTATTTTTTAGCCCGAACGTCATTACATTATAACAATAAGTTCCATACTTAGTGACAAACGAAGTTTTTTCTTGGTCCTCCGGGTCCATGCTAATTTGATTGTACCCGGACTAGGCGTCGAGAAAAGTGAGGATCTCATGGCCGGCCGTGGCGTCGATCAAGCGATCGATGCTAGGCAGTGGAAAGGAATCTTTGGGGCATGCTTTGTTTAGATCTTTATAATCTACACACATTCTAAGTTTGTTCCCTTTCTTGGGGACTACAACTACATTGGCCAACCATTCGGGATATTTCACTTCTCGAATTGACCCTATTTTGAGAAGTTTAGTTACCTCATCTCTTACAAATGTATGTTTCACCTCGGATTAGGGTCTTCTTTTTTGCTTCACCGGTTTGAACCTAGGGTCCAAGCTCAGTTGGTGCGTTGTTATCGATGGTGGGATCCCTGCCATGTCTAAATGGTACCAAGCAAAACAATCTATGTTATTAATAAGAAATTGAATGAGTTTTTCTATGAGTTCGGGGGTCAACCCCGTACCCAACTATACCTTTTTCTTAGGCAGATGTTTGATTTATATAACCTGCTCTAGTTCTTCGATTGTCGACTTGGTGGCGTCGGAGTCGTGGGGGACGATGAGAGCTTGAGGTGTCGGAAATTCTTCCTCGTTATCATCTATTTCCTGTTTCACCGATTCGGTCGAGACCGGTTGCTGTGATTGCTATTTGGTTCCTCGCCTATTTTTTATGCTCGACCTTTCTGAGGTCGACGACGTTGGTATCGGTGTTATCTCATCGACCGCAAATATTTCCTTCGCAGTATGTTGCTCCCCGTACACTGTCTTCACGCCGTCAGACGTATGAAATTTCATTACTTGGTGTAGAGTCGAAGGTACTGCCCTCATATTGTGGATCCATGGTCTTCCGAGTAGGGCATTGTACCTCATATCGCCTTCGATTACGTTGAACTTGCTGTTTTGGACGGTTCCAGCCATATTTATGGGCAGGATAATTTCCACTTTAGTTGTTTCACTGGCCATATTGAAGCCATTTAAGACCCGAGCTGCGGGCACGACTTCATTCTGTAAACCGAGCTTCTCCACTACCCAAGATCGGATGATATTTGTAGAGCTACCTGGATCCACTAAGATGCGCTTAATTTGAATTTTATTTAATAGGATCGAAATTACAAGAGCGTCGTTGTGAGGGTGAGAGATGCCTTCAACTTCTTCGATTCCGAATGATAAAGTGCCCTTGGGTGCATAACCTCATGTTCGTTTTTCCCCTGTGGCCGGTATCTTGCCGTATTTGAGAACGGGTTCCTGTGGAATATCGACCCCACCGACGATCATGTGAATGATATGCAAAGGTTCCTCCTGTTTATCTCCTTTGCCGGCGTCCCTTTTTATGAAGTGATTCTTAGCTCGGTGACTGAGCAACTCTCGAAGGTGGCCCTCATTGAATAGGCGGGCTACCTCTTCTCTCAACTGTCTTCATTCCTTAGTCCTATGGCCATGCGTACCATGATACTTGCACATCGAATTCGGGTTCCTTTGGGAATGGTCGGTTTGCATGGGTCTGGGCCACCTAGTATCTTTGATTCTTCTGATCGTCGATACAATGGCCGATGCGTCGACGCTGAAATTGTACTCCGATAGCCGAGGTGCCTCCATAAGATCATAAGCCCCCGAGAATTTTGCCCTCGATCACTCCTTCGATTGTTTCGGGCAGTATTGCATGTTGAACCGTTATTCATCCGATCTATGACGTACGGTTGATATTGGTCTCTGTTCGACCTTTGTTCTCTATCGATCTCCCTTTGGTTTTTAATAGTTGTCCTGTTCTGATGCATGGATCCAGACAGAGCTCCTAACTGGTCATCTTCGACCCTAATTTTCGACTGATATCGGTTGTGTATATCCGCCCAAGTTATTGCTGGATACTCGATCAAATTTTGCTTCAGCCGACATGAAATGCTATTGAAGTTTGATCATTCAACCCTTGGGTGAAAGCTTGGACGGCCCAATCGTCTGTGACCGGTGGCAATTCCATGCGTTCCATTTGAAATCGGGATACGAATTCCCTCAGCATTTCATTACCCCTTTGCTTTACTTTGAAGACGTCTGATTTCCTTGTTGCAAACTTTATGGCACCAGCATGTGCCTTTACGAACGAATCTTCTAACGTGGCAAAAGAATCGATGGAATTTGGCGGCAGATTGTGATACCAAATCATCGCTCCCTTCGATATGGTCTCCCCGAGCTTTTTCAACAATATGGATTCGATCTCATCGTCCTCCAAATCGTTACCCTTAATGGCACATGTGTAAGAGGTAACGTGTTCGTTGGGATCGGTCGTACCATTATATTTGGGAATTTCGGGCATACGAAATTTTTTTGGGATTGGTTTTGGGGCCGCACTCGAGGGAAAAGGCTTTTGTATGAATTTTTTCGAATCCAGCCCTTTTATCATTGGTGGAGCTCCCGGGATCTGATCGACCCTGGCATTGTATGTTTTCACTCTCTTGTCGTTGGCTTCGACTTGTTTTGTGAGTTCCTCGAGCAATTTAGTAATTTCGGGAGTGGTCCCCGATTCTTGCTCGTTTGACTTCACTATGGCAGGCTTCATTCTGGGGGTGATTTCTTGAAGCGGATTGGGATCTGGCCTGCTTTGTATATGAGTTTGGCTTTGCAACTGAGTTATCCCTACTTGTTGGGCTTGTAACATCTCGAACATCATATGTAAGTTGACTCCGATTTCCTCCACGTTATGGGTGTCTCGAGCTACGGATCGAGTACCGCCCTGAATGCTTTTTTTTTCGGTTCGGAACGTTGGTTCGCCTCAAGAGTCACTTGCGAATTGACATCTAGCGGTACTTCGGCTCGAAACCACGCAAAACAATAATGGCAAAGAGTAGGCAAACTTTGAAAGTATTATAGGAATCAACTGTTTATTTCTTCATCTATGCATATAATACAATGAGGTTTAAATACTACTCAATACAACATTCCTAAAGGGAGATGGACTTTACAAGGGATATCAACTACTATTTTTATCCCTTAGGATAAGGATTTTCAGTTAAGGTGAATATTTTTATCCCTTAGCCGTAGCTATCCTAACACCCCCTTCAAGCGTAGCTTGGGATCAATCACAACAAGCTTGTCTTGAAGAAATATAAAGCGGCGGGCCGATAAACTCTTTGTCAAAGTATCAACTAGCTGATCTAAGGAACTGATGTAACCAACTTTAAGATCCTTCGAAACAACCTTCTCTAACAAAGTAAAAGTCCAGCTCAACATGCTTCATGCGAGCAAGAAACACAGGATTAGCAGTGAGATATATAGTAGATAAATTATCACACCAAAGCTTTGGAGCAATAGGCAGAGGTATAAACAATTCCTGGAGAAGGTGTTGAATTCAAGTAATTTCAGCAGTGGCAACAACTAAGCCTCTATACTCAGATTCAGTGCTAGAACGAGCAACAACCTTTTGCTTTTTTGAGTACCAAGAAACCAAATTAGGAAAACCATGAATAGTGAGCTTAGAGGAGCGCCGGAGATGTAGCCCATAGGAAACTGTACCGTTGAAATAGCGTAACACTCGTTTCAAAGCTTGAAAATGAGCAAGGGTAGGAGATTACATAAATTGGCAAAGCTTGTTAACATAGAAGGATACATCTGGTCGAGTAATCGAGATGTACTGCAATGCTCCTACGAGGTTGCGATACAAAGTTGGGTCGGAGAAGGATTCACTACCAGATTTAGAGAGCTGCAAGCCACCTAACATAGGAGTTGATATAGGCTTTGCCCTTCTAAGTTAGCACGTTGAAGCAGATCATGAATATATTTAGATTGAGAAAGAACTAAATTTGAGTCATTGTAATTGACCTCAACTCCTAGAAAATAATGAAGCATACCCAAGTCCTTCAACGCAAACTTAGCGGAAAGCTGGTTGATTAGCTTAGTAATGAAATTCACATAGTTACCGGTAATGATCAAGTCATCAACATACACCAAGATTAAGGTCAAAATCCTATTAGAATTGCAAATAAACAGTGAAGTATCTGCCTTTGACGAGATGAACCCAACATGTAATAAGGTAGTTCTTAACTTGTCGAACCAAGCTCGAGGGGCTTGTTTATGAATGCGACAAACATGCGACCATATAGGGCTTGTAAAACATTACTAGGCTTTGTCTGTTGTCCAATGGAGGGGGAGGGGAAGTGAAAAATATGTTGTAAATAATGAGCATATAATTAGTAAATGATTTTTGTTTTCTCGTTTGCTACTCGTTTAAAATTTTCAGTCAAAATATTAAGGAATGTTCTTAGGGGTCAACCAGAACATTTCATATATATTGTCTATAACTTCGCGACTTGCTAAGCCTAAGGTTCAAGATTGAAACTGATCCAGCTTAAGAGTGTTAGCAATGTCAAATTTTGAGAAGAGATACTCCAAATAAAAGAATTAAGTGAAGTTAGTTAGTTAAAAACATGTTTGACGAGAAGAGATCAGAATATAAGAACTATAACCGTAGTTGATTGTGTTGATTCATCGAACAAATAGATTTCATTACAGTATTTGTAAGTTGAATTAATAGCATGATGTATAACTACATAACAGAGGTAGTTATCACTTGCACTAACTAACTAACCCAAGTACTAAGGAAAGTCCCTGCACTTTTGTAAAGATAACGTGGGTTGTTTTCTCAATTTCAGCCTAAAAGGGATAAAAGGAAATTGAGAGATTACCTGAAAAAAAGAAAAAAAAGAACATGACAACCGAATTTCAGATAGACTTCTATCATCTTTCTGATAAAAAACAATGAAGAGTAAAATTTTCCATTTTTTCTCCCTTACCTCTTATCGAAGTGAAACAACTGTATATTATCTACTTTTAATTTTATTACAAAAAGATTGCAGTTAATTTGACACTTAACCGAAAGATTCCAGAGATATGATGCAAAACATGTCTTATTCTATTCTTGATAGAGATTTCTCTATGAAAAAGAGTATGGACAGGAGCTTGAAAAAATAGGAAATGCAGATAAATTGGAGTATCGAATTATTTTATTATTATCCATAAAGAGATAAAGGGCTGATTGTGGGGGAGTAGTGGAGAAAGATCTAATCACCGTCGTTGTTGGCCAACACAACATGCAATGTTTAGTGAAGACAACGTTAAATATACATTTTAATAATTGAAATTGTCACTTTGCAATAAAAATAACAGTTAGCTAGTTTTCTTATTGGTAATTAAAAAATAGCTAGTATTTACAAAGTCATTAAAAAATAACTAATGTTTTGCTAAAATACGGAAAGTTCCAGCATAATATTCTGAATTATACAGCTCATGCGTATAAATTTCTAGCATATTATATTGGAACTCTAGTACATAGAAAGTTACAGCATAATATGCAAGATTATGAAACTCCTGCATATAAACTTTCAGCATATTATGATAAAACTCCAATACATTATAAAATTTCAGCATATTATAATGGAAGATCATATGTAAAAAATTCGAACTCCAGCATATTATACTGAAATATTTTTCAATTTTGAAAGATTATTTTGTTCAGATTTTATATTTATATGAAAAATGGTTAAATTTAGATTATGTTTGAAACGGTAGTTATTATCAATTAGGAGTAGTAAATATGGCTATTTCTCATTCCCCTTTACATGTAACCCCCTGCTTTTCCACTATAAAACTGTCTGTCCCCGTACTATCCCAGAAATTTAAAATACCCCAAATATCCCACTATTTTGCATTTGTACCTTTACTTTTTCCAATCAATTCTTGATTTGTTTATTTGAGAATTAGTACTAATAATCAATTATTAATTTGAAAATTAGCAAAATGAGCACATTAGGCGCTTCTTCTACGAAGCTTCATATCTTTCTTCTTTATGTCATATATTTTCTTCCATTGCCGGCTCCGTTCCCCAGCACCTCTATCTCAGACCAATAACCTAAGCTTCAGGGACCTTTTTTTTCCTTACTTTGCAGTAGTATATGTTACAGAAAACACACAGAAATTACACCTATAATAGGATTACTGTATGTATTTTTGGATAATCGATTCTTGCACTAATACTAATCAGTAAATAAGTTAAGCAGACAGACGATTCCATTAGCCGATTTGTTGATGTTTTCACTGGTAAAGTTTCAATCTTTATGCTATTCTTTGTTGGTTATATTTGTTTTTATTTTCTGTTTTATCTATTGTGGCAAATCTTTATCTGGTCAATCTCTCACAATCAACTTCAAAATTTTGTTTTTCCTTTTGTTGCATCATAATCTTCTGATTAATCTCGTTATTCATTCTTATTTTCTCAGCTGACTTACTTTGACTCATCTTTGAATTGGTCTCGTCTGGTGTACTGACCCTGTAAACTTGTGTTTGAGCATCTTCCATTGATTAATTAAGGTACTTTTAGAGAAAAAAATCACAACTTTAATGAGTATGCAATTATTTATTAGCCCATGTTGTGTTATCGTTTTTTTTCTCGTCCAATTATTCAGCTATTTATCATGTTTTCAGGAGATTGTAGGCTGTACTCAAAATGGGATCTGCTGGGGAGAAACTAGAACTTGAATCTGATGAGGAGATTTCATTTAGCTCATCTCAGGCTACTAATAAAATGGACGGTCTGCACTATGAGGCATCTCATATTGCATCGCCAAGAAGTTATCGCTCGTCTAGGGTCTTAAGAAAGATGTACCAGAACAGCCTTTTAAGGAGTATATATGTTGTTATTATCAAAGCAAAGATCAATGTGTTGCTTCCTTTTGGTCCTCTGGCCATATTGCTGCACTATGTTACTGGAAAACATGTAATGATTATTTTTAACCTTTTTCCACATGCACCTTTTTAGTAGTCCATGTTGCTTTTTCATTTCAGTTGTGCTTATATCCTTGTTTTGGGAACAATTTGATGTTTCAGGCTTGGGTCTTTTTCTTCAGTTTGCTGGGTATTACACCTTTAGCTGAGCGATTGGGTTATGCGACTGAGTAAGCTTATGTTATCCAAGTTAGTTTAGTTCTCTTCTGCTGCTATTCTGTTTTGTGTGCTTATTAGCCTTCTTCATCCTCTTGTTACAGGCAGCTCGCATTCTATACGGGGCCAACAGGTACTCCATTTTTTTAATTGTTTCATTTGTTTCTCCATTTCTATCTTCTTTTAAGGCACGCTAAATGCATGCAATTGGAATTACACATTCATGCATATTAAGTGTTTTTCAACCAGTTAGAGTTTGTTGATCAATCAACTCTGTCTCAATCCTAAAGTAGTTGGGTCAAGCCCTCATTCTTTACTTCGGGGACCAATTAATTGGTAGTCCTCCAATTTCTTCTCGAAAGCTTGTTTATGCTGCAGAGGTACTCGAATTGAATAACTGATCGATTTCTAGGTGTCATCGTGAACTTAATTGGTTATTTCCAATACATGAATCAATTGTTTGGTAGCTCGCAAGGCATTCGAACCATGTGAGAGACGCTGTACTCAGTTTATCATTTAAAAAAAGGAAGAAAGACAGGATGCTGTACTCAAGATCAGTAAGAGTGTGAAGGGGAATGACATGTTTTTGTGATTCAAGGATGGGATTCTGTGAGTTAAGTTGGGGGAACATGTTTCTGGATTCTTCCCTGCTCTCCTCCCAGCTGAATGGATATTGGTCCTAGACTACCATAAGTGGCAAAAATATGGTGTCCAAGGTGGATTTAGAAGTGGCTGAGTGAGCAGCATTTCCATTTAACTCTGAACTATAAATGGTATTTAGATGAATGCAATATGCTGAACGTAACGCATCTAAAGTGGAGATAATGTACTGCAGTATAATTTAGAGGAAGATGCTTTCATTTGGTGATTCTCTTCAACGAGCTAAGGTGGTGGAGAAGAGAAAGAGACGATTAATTGAAGACATCTTAAAGAGAAAGTGCTTCAGTTTCAGAACATGGAAGAAAATTGAAGCTGCTGCTCAGTTTTTAGAAGCAGGGAATTTTAATCCACAATTCAGCAATCAGAGAGCACATGCTACACCAATGCTGGTCAGGGGAAGGGAGCAGATAGGTAATGCACCATAAAAACTTTAGAGAAGTATGTGCCGCGTAACCTAAAGCTAAAACAAACTTCAATGTACTTCCAAAGGATTCGACAGAAAACATCGCCATCCTCAAGTTTTGACCAACTGCATTTAACTTAAATTCTAGTTCTAATGACCTGTTGTGGATCACTTACTAAAAGAGGTATCTTGTACTTCTTTTTGGGGTCTGTCTATCGTTGTTAAATGCCTAGATGGTCGAACTTCATCCTATTCTTCTCGTTTTGTTATGCAGTTCCTATTTCTTACAAATTAACCTTGTCATAATTTGTTCTAGTCACAGTTAGATTCATGGTAGATGTACGAGGGTCTTTCATGTCAGATATTAAGTAGAAAAATAAACTTTCAACCTTTAGAATAGGCAAATACCTGGACTATCATTTCGACCATCTAGATTTTCCTTCTTGTAAAAAGCAATTTTTACCTCATCGGCCTTGTGTCCTTATTCATATTGAAATTCACTAGTATTAAGCATCCTAATTCTTCCATATCTGCCCACATAAAACACTGCAATTACAATTAAAAATAAGGTTGTTGCCACACCTCAGCTTTATTATTTGTCTCTTTGATAGAAGTGTGGTACAAGGTGAGCCTGAATGTTTCTTTTGAAAATGAACTTTTTTTTTTTGATTTTTGAAAATGGAGGTGAACCTGAATGTTTCTTTTGAAAATGAACTTTTTTTTTTTTTGATTTTTGAAAATGGAAGTGAACCTGAATGTTTCTCTCCTATAAAATTGAAAAAGTGGCAACCTAAATTTATTTGTCCTTCCTGAAATGCTTCTCAAAAGACTGCTGCTATGTGTTTGCCATGTTCTTTGTGCTCTGTGTCTCTCCTTTCGTTTAATAAGGCTGGTGGGAAATCCTGCTATGTTGTATAATTGTGATGTGGTTTCTCATACAACTGTCAAAGACATCATAAGATCTTACAGGTCACTGTTGACAAGCTATTTTATTCTCCATCCAGACTTGCTGAAGTATTTATGCTTCTTTTGTACAACAACAACAAACCCAGTTTGATCCCATAAATGGGGTCTGGATTTATGCTTCTTTTGTCTGTTTCTATAAAATTCCTTACCAAGCTTCTGAATAATTGCTCTTATGTTACTGAAGCCAATTAAATTGGTCAGTCAGTTTCTTGTATCTTTTAAAATGGTTTTGTGCTTTGCTGTGCTTGAAGCTCGTCTCATTGTCCTTTGCTGGAATAGTGCATCTTGTTTTGATACTGTACATGTGTATTTTTGAAACGAGTCAGTTGCACGTGGGTGTATCTATTCTGTGGAAGCCCATGTTTCCCCTAACCACTTGTTTCTTGTTTTCTTATCAGCATACTAATTTTTTTTTCCTGATTTATAGTTGGGGGCCTTCTGAATGCTACATTTGGCAATGCAACTGAAATGATTATCTCATTATATGCACTGAACAATGGAATGATGCGGGTTGTTAAACAGTCCTTGTTGGGTTCTATTTTATCGAATATGCTCTTGGTGCTTGGCTGTGCCTTCTTGAGTGGTGGGATTATTCATCACCAGAAAGTCCAGGTGTTCAGTAAGGTGATCATTTCTTCTGAATCATTTACTCATGTCCTTGAATAAATCTGCAATGAAGTCAACTTTGCCTTTTATTGGTCAATAAAAAGAATGAAACTTAAAAATAATAAAACTTCACATTTTATGAGTAACGGTTCAGTGATCTCTTCTCATAGCGTGGCCATTAAGTGCCTCTCTGCTGTCATGTGCAAATGGTCATTATATTTTAAATGTTTCAGGCAACTGCCATTGTGAACTCAGGATTATTGTTGATGGCAGTCATGGGCTTACTGTTTCCAGCTGTACTTCATTTCACCCACACGGAAGTGCATTTTGGCAAGTCACAGTTGGCTCTTTCAAGATTTAGCAGTTGCATAATGCTGATAGCATATGCAAGTTACCTGTTCTTTCAGCTCAAGAGTCAACCAAATCTGTATAGCTCTGTGGGCGAGGTAGATGGTCTAACTTTTAGCTGTTTGATTTTCCTAAAGTTCATTACTGCTATTTCATTACATTATGTTTTTCATTGGAGTAATCAAATGCCTGATATGAAGACTGAAGAGCGCATATATTTCAAATAGTTCTCGAGATGAACGTATACCAAAATATATGATCATTGTTTTATGTAGCTATAAATGATTTGGTAGATCTAATAGTTTATCTTTTATGCAAACAGGATATAGAAAATAATTCAGAAAATTCTGAAGAAGAAGAGGCACCTGAGATAACCCAGTGGGAAGCTATAGGGTGGCTTGCTGTTTTGACAATATGGATATCGGTGCTGTCTGGATATCTTGTAGATGCCATCGAGGTGATCTATTTGCCTTTTTCCTTTTCTTTTTTCGTTTCTTTCTTTTAAGGTATATACCAGTTTTATAAAGGTATATGTACCTCCTAGTTCTTAGATGCTTTATCATGACACCCTTCTGAGGTTATCAGAGAAAAATTTATCCGATAACAGATAACCTCGCGGCAGTAGACCTCCAGATATCGACTGCCTTACTTTTCCTTGTCCAATCCTCATGATGCCTTTTGGTTCCACTGCGAAGCCCACGCCACAAAAAAGTTGGCTAATGATCAGACATGGGGAATCATGAAATGAAGTTAGAGATTTGAATTGTATGTCCTTTTGTCCCAAGGGTCTGTAGAAGTGAAACTGAAAATATGATTAATTTGCCTTTAGAAAATTAGTTCAGAAAATTAATCTATGTAACACAGATCCTGAAGGGTGTCATGTCGAGCACACGCATGAAGACATCAAGGCATGAAACTTTTAAAAATCGAGGGAACGTGTCCATGGTTGGATACGGTGTCATAAATATTGAACATGTATTAGTATTAAGTACCCAAGGGTGTGGCTTAGCGGCCAATGAAGTGGGAGCAAAACCCTAATAGACCATTGTTCAAATTCCTATAGACGCAAAAACATTAGGTGATTTATTTCCGACTGCCTAAGTAGATAGATTACTTGGTACCTGGTGCTTGTGTTGGTGGGAGGCAGTAGGTACTCAGTGGAATAATGCGGGTGTGCATAAGCTGAGCCAGACATTACATTTATTTTAGAAAAAAGTATTAGTGGCTAAGGAACTGGAAACAACACATAACAAAAATACAATTATCCATAGATCTTACTAATGCATGCATATGCGCAAGGTACCAAATAAAGCATATACGGGAACATAGGAAAAAACTATAATGTAATAAACAATTTAAAATGTTAACAGAGCTGCAAAGGAGAGAACAAGCAGAACAGTAGAATCCAACCAGGTGTATTCATACTTCACACACGGTAAAGAAAAGCAAGATAGGAGCACAAAAATTTGAACCTGGTTTGTCCTTTTCTCAAACCAGGTGAAGAAAAAGAAGCCTGGAACTCTGAAAAAATAAGAACAGCATTGTGTCAAGATAGATCACACCCCCTTGGGGCACGGCCCTTCTCTTGGACCCTGCTTGAACGTGGGATGCTTCGTACACCGTGCTACCCTTTATTGAATCAAGATAGAGCCACAAAATTTCCAACACAATTTCATTGTTGCGACAGAAGCTTATTTAGCTCTGACTTAATTGATTTACAGTCTCCCATAAGCACCTAATAAAGTGAAGCTACATGCTTAATGCAGAAGGACTCAATATTAGCTTTGAATCCTTTAGTGACTTTGATTTTTGTTCTTCGCAGTAATTTATCCATGTCACTAATATTTTTTCAGGGTGCATCTGACTCGTTGAACATGCCCATGTCCTTTATTAGTGTCATCTTGCTTCCAATTGTAGGAAATGCGGCAGAACACGCCAGTGCAATCATGTTTGCGATGAAAGATAAGCTTGTGAGTTCTTAGAAAACTAAATTTATTCTCTTTTGCTCCAAAATAGTTACTAATGCATCCTCTTTGGTAGGACATCACACTTGGAGTTGCAATTGGGTCATCTACTCAGATATCAATGTTTGTGGTAAGACATTTAATGCATTCTGACTATTTGAGGTAACTTTTTAAGTTATTGGATAGTTTTTTTTAAAAAAAAATAATATTGATCCTTGTATGGATTTTTCTGATTACTCTCCTGAGAGCACCTAACTTTTCTGTATCACTGTAAATTTTGGTCAGTCAGGTTATATTTTTATTCGAGATAGATAGTAGAGCTTGTGCATTTTGTTGGTAATTTTATATCCCGTGCTGTTGAAAATGCAGATACCGTTTTGTGTTATCGTTGGTTGGTTTATGGGAAAGCCCATGGACTTGAATTTCCAATTATTTGAGACTGCTACACTCTTCATCACAGTGCTAGTCGTGGCATTCATGCTGCAGGTTTTGCATCCTACGTAGTTCTTTCTTAACACCCCTCACTTTCATCCCCTCCCAAAAAAAAAAGAAATTGTTCATCTTGCCCTGTAAACTTAATTCCTGGGATGTGTAATATAGGCTTGTTGCTAATTTCTGTTGCTTTACACGATGTAGGAAGGTACATCAAACTATTTTAAAGGATTGATGCTGATCCTTTGCTATCTGATTGTTGCTGCAAGTTTCTTTGTACATGTCGATCCATCCAAAGGTAGGCTCCTTCACGTGCCTATGTTATCATATAGCCTTTATGATGCAAAGCTTGTTTGTTTTATCTACTACCACCTATATTTCGGCATTTGATTCGTTAGGAATTTTTTCACTTTCTTTGAATTAGTCTTAAAGTGGCATGTTTTAAATCTGATAATTTTTCTCTTTTGCTTGGATAGAAAAAGTACTAATTCGTGCAAGCTAAACATTACACAGACTGCGTTTATATATATATATATATATATATATATATATATATATATATATTTTATTATATTTTTATTTAAAAAAAGAAGGGTTACAAATGTCACCACTGTCTGGTCACCTTTAATGAGTCCTGAAATGAGTTTTATTTGAATGCTAGATTCCCTTTTCTCAAGCCCCCTTCCTTTAGCTGCATATAGGCGTTAATTGGAACTTGTAAATATGAAAATGCTTATTCTGACATTGGCGAGATGAGGCTTTGTAAGATCCTGCTTTTCTTGACCACTGTCTTTATTAATTATATCCAAATCCCAAGATCACAAAATTGGTAATTAACCTTTGTTGCAATGGACTCTGTGTAGATGGAGACTAAGTAGCCATGGCTATACACATGCCTCAACCAAATGAGCTCCTCGACTCCCGGCAATGAAATGAATAGCAATGAGTCTGGCCAGCAGCACTACCTAAATGATGATTGGGTTGGAGGAATGAAGGGAGTTGCTTGTTACAACAGAATGTTCAAGGTAGTGAGCTATTATTGACTTCTTGAATGTTTTATCCATGTTGTATTATGTATCTTTAGCAGACAAACAATCCCATTATTCCCAGCAATGTAGGAAAGCTGGTTTTAGTCTTCCACTTGGAGAAAAAAGATAGAAAAAGGGGTGAGGGTATAAAACAAATATATTTATTCTTTTCTTTCTTCAAATTGCTGTTCCAAATGTCATAGTTAGGAGATGTAACTGTTGTAAAATTTTCCTATTGTTTCATAGTAATCCTTAGAAAAAAGTTTTCTTTGGATAAAATCAGTGTGTTGTAGCAAGGAGATATCTTTAACTTCAGTACTCTTGCACATAAGGGTCCTTGTCGCGGTCAGTGGAGTAAAGTCGTGATAATTATGTCATAATGTAACTACATACGTATTGAATGCGACATACTACGCGCACCATTATGTTTCCTTACCCCCCTCCGACCCACCCAAATTACTAGTATAATAAAAAGGGAAGTCTGCTTTGCAATTTATGTTTTGAGTGTGTGAATAAAATGTGGTCCAGGATACCAATGAGATGCAAATGCTTTTTCATTGGATAGAGTAATTTTCAGCATTGTCTGATGAAGCATTTCTGGTAGAACAATATATAGACGGAAGGAAGCTGGTATGGATGATCTTTGACTGAGATTTGAATACCTTAGAATCTGCATCTGGTGGAGAACATTTGGTTTGAAAATGGACAGGTCTCTTCAAATTGGTAAAACTTTAGTGGTTGGGCTCAGCATTTTTAACTGGGATTTGCGAAAGCGACTGACGATACTTCACGCACCAACTATATGTATATTTAGTTTAACTTTTATTATGATTCGTTTGGAATCTAGTGATCTGACTAATTCAAATTCGCGTGTAAATAGCCAGCTATAATGGGTTTTGGTGCTCCTATTTAAGAGGAATTTATTTTTATGGTACAAACTCGAGATCTTTTCTTTTACCATTTCACTCCACCTTTTGGTGGTTCAACTATGTTACTTCTGAGTTTCTTTGATATGTTCACGAAAACCCTTCAAAATATGACCACCTCAATAAAAACTAATTTAATCTTGGCAACTAGCAACTAAACTATTATTGGATTAATTAAGGATATCCTATCTGAAGACGTGGCTGTGGTTATGTCTGTTGGGTGTTGCTGTAGGAGATATATTATGTTTGGTAAAGGGTTTGCCTAGTGTGCGATTCCTATCTGATGGTGTTCCCCCCACTATGCTCATAACTCATAAGCCATAATAACCCCTTTGACAAAAAACAACAGGGGATTATTGTTATTATTATTACTACTCTTGACTTTTGAATTATTATTTGGTGATTTGTGATCCCTTTTCCTCCACCATCATGCGCAGAGATGGCTCAGTGCTCGCTAATGGATTATGATTGGCCATTATGATACGACTCCCCGCTTGAAATAAATTAATTTTTTTTAGATTTTTATTATATACGCAGGCAATATAACTTTTTTTACATTGTCAGTATAGTTTAATGCTTATGTATTGTGCGATAGTAAATTTAGATTAAGGATTAATGCTTACAGTATAGATTTATCATATAAGTGATCTAATTCTATATATATCTTTTGGAATTTTAACCCTATAATATTTGTCCCCGATAATAGATTTGTCGAACCATTCTAAAAGATGACTTGAGAAGCCGTCAAACTCCGGGGATTCAGGCCTCTGCTTTCCCTGCAATTTCTCCAATAAGCAGCCATTGAACATGTCTATATCAACCTGATCACCAATCCTGACTTACTATTAAAAAATTATGTTTAGTTAGCTATATTTTTACACAATCAAAGTACCAAAATTAAACCCTTAATTAAAGAAAAAACTCACTTCCAACCTTCATTCTCTCTCTAAAAAAGAATAATAATTAGAATGGATCCGGAAACTCTTTTAATGGTCAACGAGCCAAGTAATAGTATTAAAATAAGCAAGAGGCCAAGTAATGTCTTGCACACAGATAACAGTTGAAGAACATAACATGTGACTATAGCACAGCTTGTACAGAGAGAAGTCAGCTACATAAAAATCAAAATGGAGCACCAATAAACATACTTAAATGTACGATCTAGGAAAAGGGCCAGACTAAATTAGATCTGATGCACGCAACTTTATTATGCATTTTCACGAGAGATTGTCTTTGTAGGTTGATCGGGTTGCCCCAAGATTCCCTTTCACCAATAAACATACTATGTCAAAAATATATATACTATGTGGCTCTTCCTCCACCTCTAATGGTCTGCTTTATCATCTGAGACATTTTCCACCTCCCAAATAGTACTACCCATCATGTAGCAAATCGGATAGCAACAAACCCATAATAGCTGATAGGTGCAAGCTACTTTTGAAAATCACAACATGCCATAATAAAAGAGTGTAATAATCTGTTACTTAGTGCAAGTGGGCATAAAATTAAAATAAAGAAGACAAGTCATATTGGGAGAAAAAGCATTTCAATAAGGAGGAAGTGAGGAGAATAGTATGGTAAAGTCTCTCTCTTTCCCACGTATATTACACGCTTTAGTATATGATGGTGGCAAATATACAAATATCCACAGAATAAAAAAGAAAGTCCACCAAGCTATCCAGCCGTCCCAAAAGTAAACGCTTTATTTCAAGAATTCAGACCTCACCTTTTTTACATAAAAATTGCTCCTTGTCAACATCAAACTACTCTCTCTCTCTCTCTCTCTCTCTCTCTCTCTCTCCTCTTCATGGGGTTAGACTAAAGTCTTGCACGATCCACAGGACAAAGAAGTTGCAAAAAAATACCCACATGGTTGATTGGAGTATCTTGGCATCTTCAACTGTCTTTCTTCTTGCTCATCTTTAGTTGTCCAAATTAATGATCACGGATAATAAAGACAGCCGCCACCTACAATCTGGTCTGACATATCATCAGTTTCGAGCAGCCATGCTCCTCACTTCTCTTCATTCTTCATCTTTACCCCACCATAACTCTTTTTACCTAATAACAGTGACAGTTCTTGTACTTCTAATTTCTTCTGCTGCTACTATTTGTCATGCCTCCTGCAATCAACTTGATCGTGATTCTTTGTTATCATTCTCTGTTGCTGTCTCTTCTCCATCTCCTCTGAATTGGTCTTCTTCTATTGATTGTTGCACCTGGGAAGGTGTTGGTTGTGATAATGGTGGCAGAGTAATCAGTCTGTTGCTTCCATCAAGAAGCCTTTTTGGAAGCATTAGACCTTCTATTGCAAACTTGAGCAAACTTGAGCAACTCAGCCTGTCACATAATCGCTTTTTTGGTCCCCTCCCGGATGGATTTTTCGAGTCATTTAGTAGCTTGCAGATCATTGACTTGAGTTATAACCGTTTATCAGGACAATTACCCCTATCTGATAGATTGCCATCACCCATCCAGTTATTAAATCTCTCCAGCAACCACTTCAATGGGACAATCCGATCATCATTTCTCGAGCCAGCAATTAATTTAGTGAGTTTTGATATTAGCAACAATAGCTTCTCTGGTCAAATACCTTCCTTTATCTGCAGCTACTCTGCAGCCATCAGAGTTCTTGATTTCTCCTCCAATGACTTCGTGGGACAGATTCCCAAAGGATTTGGAAGTTGCTCCAATTTGGTTACTCTGAGAGCAGGATTCAACCATCTTTCAGGATCCATTCCTGATGATATTTATAGTGTGTCAACAGTGCAGGAAATCTTTTTACCTGCCAATAAATTTTCTGGACCCATCCCAGAAAGAATTGTCAACCTTGTCAACCTCAGAATCCTTGCACTCTATGGCAATGAATTGACAGGTTTGATCCCTCAAGATATCGGGAGGCTCAACAGATTGGAGCAGTTGCTCCTCCATATAAACTTTCTAAATGGCACTGTGCCCCCTTCACTGATGGCTTGTACTCGTCTCACTGTGCTCAATTTAAGGGTCAACTTCTTGGAAGGTGAACTCTCAGCTCTTGATTTCTCAAACCTCAGTCGACTCAGCACGATTGACCTTGGGAATAACTTCTTCACTGGAAGCATTCCACAAAGCTTTTTTTCATGCAGATCATTAACTGCAATCCGTCTGGCTACTAACAAGCTGACGGGAGATATCATGCCTGGTGTAATGTCTTTACAATCTCTGTCCTTCCTCTCGGTTTCCAATAACAGCCTAACCAATTTTGCAGGAGCAATAGAAGTCCTTAAGGGTTGTAAGAATCTCACCACACTAATCCTCACAAAAAACTTCTATAATGAAACATTGCCCGATGCCGGAAACTTGATTGGGTCTGAAGATTTTCAAAATCTCCAAATTCTGGGATTGGGTGGTTGTAATTTTACTGGACAGATACCGACATGGCTGGTTAAACTTGGGAAGTTAGAGGTTCTAGACCTTTCTATGAATCAAATCACAGGCAAAATTCCAGGTTGGTTGGGAACTCTACAAAATCTATTTTACATGGATTTGTCTCAAAATCTTCTCTACGGAGGCTTCCCAATAGAACTTACTCAACTGCGAAGACTGGCATCAGAGGGGGCTGCTGATCAGGTAGAAAGAAGTGCTTTAGAGTTGCCTGTTTTTGTTCAGCCAAATAATGCCTCGAATCAGCAATATAATCAACTGTCAAACCTGCCACCAGCTATTTACCTCGGACATAACAGCCTTGACGGCATTATTCCAACTGAGATTGGTCAGCTGAAGTACATCCTTGTTCTTGATCTGAGCAATAACAACTTTTCAGGAAACATTCCGGAAACAATATCCAACCTCACTAACTTGGAGAAACTAGATCTATCTGGAAACAACCTCTCAGGTGAAATTCCTTCATCACTCAAGGGTCTTCATTTTTTGTCTTCTTTCAGTGTTGCTCACAACAATCTTGAGGGCCCTATTCCAACGGGAGGTCAGTTTGACACATTTCCTGTCACTAGTTTCTTAGGGAATCCAGGACTTTGCGGTCAAATCCTTCAGCACACTTGCACTGACCAATCGGCAACTACACAACCTTCTGCAGTGAGAAAAAGCCCAAAAAAGAAAATTATAATTGGACTTATCCTAGGGATCTCCTTCGGCATTGCCTTAACACTTATTGTCACAGCATTATGGATATTCTCCAAGAGGAGGATCCTTCCGAGAGGTGACGCTGAGAAAAATGACTTGGATATTGTGTCCTACAACTCCACTTCTGGATTGTCTGCCGAGAACGGTAAGGATAATAGCATGCTTGTTATGTTTCCAACCAATAAGAATCAGATTAAGGATCTCACAATTTTTGACATACTAAAAGCCACAAATAACTTCAACCAAGCAAACATAATTGGTTGTGGAGGTTTTGGTCTGGTCTACAAAGCAACTTTAGCAGATGGAACTACACTGGCCGTTAAGAAGCTTTCAGGAGATATGGGTTTAATTGAAAGAGAATTTAGGGCAGAGGTGGAAGCTTTATCCACTGCCCAACATGAGAATTTGGTCTCTCTTGAAGGTTACTGTGTGCATGATGGCTGTAGATTGCTGTTCTATTCCTATATGGAAAATGGAAGTCTGGACTACTGGTTGCACGAGAAGGCTGAAGGAGCATCCCTACTTGATTGGCCAACTCGACTGAAGATTGCACAGGGGGCGAGTTGTGGGCTGGCTTACATGCATCAGATATGTGAACCACATATTGTTCATCGTGACATCAAATCCAGTAACATCCTCCTTGATGAAAAGTTTAAAGCACATGTTGCAGATTTTGGATTGTCCAGATTGATTCTTCCTTACCATACTCATGTAACCACTGAACTGGTTGGTACCCTCGGCTACATCCCACCAGAGTACAGTCAGTCATGGATAGCCACTTTGAGAGGGGATGTCTATAGTTTTGGAGTTGTGATGCTAGAACTCCTGGCTGGCAGAAGACCTGTGGACATGACCAAACCAAAGATGTCGAGGGAGTTGGTTGTATGGGTGCAGCAAATGAGAAATGAGGGCAAACAAGAAGAAATATTTGATCCTCTACTGAGAGACAAGGGCTTCGAAGAAGAATTGCTTAAGGTGCTTGATGTTGCCTGCATGTGTGTCAACCACAATCCTTTCAAAAGGCCAGCTATAACAGAGGTTGTTGAGTGGCTCAGAGAAGTAGGATCCAAACGGGAGGCACCTAAATAATGTGGCAGTATGCATATATTTGATATAGTTGCGAGTGTCTGTATAGCTGGGAAGCTGGACTTTCCTTTTTACAACATACAAAAGTAACATGTAGGAATAAATGTATAAAGTGAAAGATTTCATCAATTAATTTTAGGATTTTGACTCATGGCGAGCATTTCATTTCAGGATGACAGGTAGATACAAACACTGCAATAAACGAAAGTCCCAGTTGCTTATACTGGCAGTTATTGATAAGTAGTAAAGTGTTCCGGACATAGGTGTTCTTCTTTAGCCCAATTTTCTAATAGGTGTCTGCTTAACTAATTCATATGGATAGTGTTCATTACGACATTGATGAACAAATTAGCAATACAATGTTCAATAACAGAAATATCACACCTACCGGTATTGGCAATGTAAAGGACAC